>NC_090892.1:70833745-70853173 GCF_036669925.1 Montipora capricornis | reverse complement strand
CAGCATGTTTCTGCACTTGATCGCAGAGTTCTTTCATGCTTAACCTTTTTAATATCCAAGTACTTAGGTCAGTGGATCGTGCAGTGCTTTGTGAGCGATCTTCAGAGTACGCCATTCTAGTTGTTGCTTCACTGGTAACCAGTTCAATTAGATGACATCATCCATGGACACATGTCTTCCAAACTCAAAACTGGCAGCCGCTTTCTGTACTTTCTCCATTTTTTTGACTAGACCCAAAGGAATTGGATAGAGTACACAATCATTATAAAATAACTTAGATAAAACAAGAGACTGCAATACGATTTTACGACTGTTGAATGGTAGTATGTTTTGATTTTCTTCAGTGTAGCTGGGATTGCATAGCAGGAGGAGGAGAGATGCATAACGTGCTCATCCCATTTGAGGCGCTGATCAATAAAAGTTCCACGCAGTTTTGTGTTGTGTACACAGTCAATATGATCATTGCCCCATGCCCCATGATATGTTTGCCGATTGTGTCCTGCGCATTCCTTTACAGTTTTTCCGCTGTTGTTAAGTGAGCCCACACAACGTGAAATATCCGGCACGCGAGGATTCGGTCGCTAAGTAACCACAGAGCTTACGTTTCGACCCGTACTCGTCAGCTTAGCGAAAGCAAAAAGAAAACAGACCTTTGCTAGCAGGGAACTAATATGCATTCTGTTTGTTCTGTTTACACACGAAAAATTCATCGTGCCGTGCCTGAAAAACATCGATACGGCACCGAGATTTCGGATTGCCGTGCCAGATTTTTGTGCTAGTGTAAAGACGGCTTAAGAAAAAGAAATTAGCTCTTTCTCATGTCCCATACCACTAAGTACATTTTTCTTCCACAAAAATGAAACGCGTTACAGGGTTTACTAAGATTGAGGCTATACCTGATGTATAAATGTCTTTGTACAGCTAAAACCAAATAATAGGAAAATAGGAGAAAATGGGGACTTTGACACCCTGAACGTCACTGCAACTCTGTTGTTGCGGAACGCAAGAGAACGCAAGTGGTTTTCCCTGGGCCTTCTTGCGCCGCTCGCTCGAAATCTCTCGTGCTCCAAAAAGAACCGCCAGCTACACAGGCTACTCGAAGACTTTGACATTGAGTGATCGACAGACAGGAACCGTAATGGGTTCCTGTTGATTGGTCATTCAACGCGAAAATAACCGTTACTGTTGAACTCGCCACCCGCTTTGGTGATTTTGGTGTCCTTTGTCCTTACCAAGGTCCTTACCCCCGGGTCCTTACCATTGTTCGTGCACAGGATACCCAGCGCGAAGGACAGAGGACAACCAACTCAATGTAGTTGTCGAGCACAATAAAGTCCTGTGCACGTTTACATGAAGGAGAGCTTGGCTGCAATAGCTTTGTGGGTAGAAGACAAGATGGCTGCTGTCGTGTCACCCGAGATTGTAGACCCCGTTTTGCTGTTTTGTGACACATTTAGCCATCCAGAAAATGAGGTAACTTGACCAAGAGCCTAATATTGCAGTATACTTAAAATTTAGCATGTTATTAATGGAGCAAAAAAAGTTTCAAGAGAGGACACTACGCGTGGTATACAAACACAACTCCGATAACATAAAAAGAAACTTCTTCAAACTTATCTTATACCTACTCTTATAAAAAATATTTAAAGGTAATGATGTTAACAGCAGGACATACAATTTAATGAAGTCGGATTTTAAAATTCCTAGATTCAATACTGTACTTGCGGAAAGCAGTCAATTAGATTAATCTAATTGACTTGAAGGACCGCAATTGTGATTTTGGGTCATTGTTACAGAAAAGATTGCATAATTCTGCTTTGATTAGCTCAATCTATCGTGGAGTTATGTACAGCGTATGTGTACAGGTATATAGGACATTTTTGAGTTTCAATATGATAAGCAGGAGGTGATTTTAAAGGAAATGTTATCTATACTGTGGTTCTACTTAATCTTTGCCCTTGTAGGATGAGTAATTTGGTGGCGTAGCATTTCTCAATTTTCTGCTGATTGTTTCTTGAAATGAAACTGTAAACATTTTTACTCCTGTGTAGGAAATGCATCTTGATTTGGTAAGTTTTCCACGACCAGTTTGTGTGCAGGAGGTGAGAGTGATACCTGCAGGCCACAGAGTTCATGCAGCTGTCAGCGAGAGAGAGAAAATGGGGTATGTTAGATCCCACCTGAATCAACTCTTTAGGTGTCAAATGTCCATAAGTTTTGTGTCAAGGTCCTAGCAAAAAATAGTAGAACCCATTACATATTTTTAATTACTGATATTTCGTGGACAAGTATCAACACATGTTATGAATACCACAGGATAGGTGCCTGGGGAGACCAGGGCCCGGTTGTTTGAAAGCCGATTAACTTAATCCAGGATTAGCGTAAACTTTGTTTCATGTTTTCAACTTTTTGGTGAAAGTTTCTTTTGCCTATTTTTGTTTTTCAAGAGTGACCTCTTTTAATGTAAAGTTTTGCCGAATATCAGCGCTGAACTGCATTTGAGAGACGAGAAATAAAATGTTTGGTCAATTTTTAATCTCGGATTAGCGTTAATCGGCTTTTGAGCAACCGGGCCCAGGAACGAAGATTGTGAATGCTGATTACTAAACATTGACAGGGTCTGGTCCTGGAGAGGTCCTGAAGCCATAAGTTCTCACTTGTAGCCACACAGGCAGCTAGTTCAGCAACAAGAGATTAGAGGGAAAAGGGAGGGCTGGAAAGTAGAATATACGTCTACATCAGGTACATAAGCATGTTCTAAGAATGTATGAAAGTGATAAATCGTAAATAGGCCACTTCGGAAAATACCATTATAATACCCTTTGTTTGTCCCCCCAAATTTTGCTTAAGCATTGTTTCTCTTGGGACTTACTATGGTCCCAAGAGAAAACAAAAACTGCTTATGTAAAATTTGGGGGGACAAACAAAGAGTATTATCGGTAGCCTCGCAGCTCCTACAAGGTCTCACCTGATTGGAGACCACCCTTGAGGTTTAACAAAAGAACAAATAACAGAAACAATGGACCCTAGAGGATAGAGTTGCAGCCCGTGTGTTTTAGGCCTAGGGTCCATTGTTTCTGTTATTTGTTGTTCTGTTAACCCTCAAGGGTGGTCACCAATCAGGTGAGACCTTGTAAGAGCTGCGAGGTGACCCAGTATTATGGTATTTTCTGTATGGGCCTATGGTTTGAACCCAGGAGTCATATCAGAATTATGTGAAGTACAATAATTGTCCAGGCGAGTTGAGGACGACGATGACTGACATTTCGTTGACTTAATGTCAGTAGATGGTATTAAAGACTCTGGTTGTTGGTGTGATTGGAGAACCAAGTCATGATGTTATCTACTGACAATACACAAATCACTTTACTCTGAAGATGGCTTTTGCTCAGGTTATCAAAATGTCTGTTAGTGTTTACTGTCTGTTAGGGCTACACTCACCCAGACAATCGTACCTGACACTTAATCATGAACATCAAATATTCAGGACTGGTTCAGGGAGGATTTCTTTTCATTGTCTCAGTCAAATTGCCTTTAACTGCATGATAGGGCAATATTTAGGTGTAATTTTGGTATTAAAATTGTAACAGCAGTTATGTATGCTGAATGCATTTGTTATCAAGTTTGGTGATAAGTTGCTGATGTTGTTTTTTTGATATTTGTTAGAGAAACTCATCCTCCATCTTTCAAACTGGATTTGTTCATTCGAAATCTTGACCGACCTTCAGATGTAGTGTTTGAAAGACTTGGACAGTGAGTAGCCTGAAAGATTATTGTTTCTTTTAAAGTTTTTCTGTCCTTTGTTCTTGAAAGTGTGGAAATAAAATTTAAAAGAAAAAAAATTAAATTTTAGTATCTTTACTGTTACTACAGACTTGAATACAAAGAACCAAACAACTTTCAACTAGTTACTTATTCTAAGGTGAGTTGTACAGTATGTTTTTTTTTCCTTTTCAAAAGATGTTTATTTGTTTGTGGAATTACATTCTTTATTTATTGTCAACAGGGTGCAACTGACGTTGTTGTTCTCCGTGGATGGTACAACAGGATCACTATCAGTCTGTACGGCCTCTTTACTGATGTCAACCAACGGGCTCATGAGCTGCGCCCAGAAACAAGGGCAGAAAGACCACCAGTGATTGTGGAGAGCGGGGCCCTGAACGAGACTCTGAAAGAATGGATCAGGAATCAGGGAAGGTAGCTCCTGAAACAGTCCCTGTGAGGGCTGAAAGGACTTTTGAGCAGGGCCCTGAAAAGCCCAAAAGGGACAGGAGTGCAGACAGAATCACTGAGTTAGGTCCAAACAAGAGTTCTTTGGAGAGGTCTTCTGAGGTAAGAGACAAGCATGAAGGACAACCACAACCAAGAGAAGAAAAAAAGGGTGCTAAAGAAAAAGAGAGGATTCCCCCGAAGTCACCACCAAGCATAAAATCACCTTCAAGATCACCCTCAATTGTTACAGCTACTGTTGGGGATAGTACTGCTGCTAAACCAACAACACCACCAGGGTCCCCCAGAGAGGAGGTACAATGTATTATTTTTGCCATTATTTGAAGTGAATTAGTTCTTCATAATTTTTGAAGTCTTAATTCACCTATAGCAAACAGGTTTTCGTTTTCATGTTTCGATAATTTGGCCATGTCAGTAGAAGGGATGTTCTTTGTTCTGTTGAGAAGGGTTCTAGCTACTGAGCGTTTGTGTTGAGAAGAGTGGTGAGAGTTGAATTTGAGGTATTTGTCAGTGTGTGTGGCTTTCCTGTAGACGCTAGTTTTTATAGTTCAATTGGTTGGTTGTCTTAGCTTGGTGTCCAGAAATGCAATGGATCCGTCTTTTTCTTCTTCCACTGTAAAAGGAGTGATCTATAAAATCAGTAATAAAAACTGTGACAAAGTCTATATTGGTCAAACATCAAGAGCCCTAAGATCCAGGACTAGAGGGCACAAGAAAGCAATTTTCACGGGAGAGAGAATTTTTTATTAACTCAACATTGCATACAAATCAATCATCAGTTTGACCTTGACGACATCAAGATCATTGACCGCTGTTCCCAGTGGTCAAAAAGATTGTTTTTAGAAGTGTGGCACTCAATTCGCGCACCGAATGCGATTAATGAACACATTTACATTCCTGATTTTTACAAGGCCCTCGGCAATCCCAACTGACGTTTCTGCGGCTCTTTTAAAGTACTCATTTCCATTCCTAGTCATTTATGCTGAAGAAACGTTCATTAAAAAGGCTTTTTAGTCAGTGACAACAAAAATGTTTTAATTCTTATTTTTTATCATGCCTGACTACAACTATGGTATTTATGCATTGTTCAGATACTATACTTGTTTGTTCACCAAGAATTTACCTTGATGGTTTGCATCCAAACTATATTAAGCGATTAACTGGATAACTCGTGCATGAAATCGACGAATTTGCTGCAGCTATAAACAGCAAGAACTTATTCCAGGCAGTGAACAGTGATTGTTGCTTTGTTTGCTTAATTTTTTTTTGCTGCAGTCACAGATCGGTGCCCACGCATAGCTGCAAGAATATTCCCACTCCCAGGAAAGAAATAAGATCTTCTATTTCTAGTTATATAAACATGCCACTGCAAAAACTGGCCAGACATTATTAAAACAAATATTATGGCTGCAAAGATTTTAATATGTTATTATCATTCTATTTTTTATCTCTTGCCTATCAACGATTTATTTTTATCAAACAAAGGTGTTGAGAAACAAATATGATGGATTTATTATCCCACTGTAAAAAAAAAAATTATCTGTGAATATCTGGGCTTCCGAGACCACTAGATGGCCATTTTCGCCAGTCGCTGGAGCTTATGGAGAACACTGGTCACCATTGAAAAAATTGATCTCTTCAGGCATGGGTCTGTTTCTGAGATGGCATCTGAGAATTGAAGCTGCTCATGGCAGCACTTAACTAGTGTGGGTTCTTTAAGTGGAATCTACAGGGGTGGGGAAAAAGCACAGTGCACGTTGTATCTGCTTCACTGTATACAATATTGTTTAATTTGTGAAAAAAATAATAGATCCATCCCTAGTGTTAAAGTTTATGAAAATTGCAAGAGCACATTTCAAGCTTTCTTGGATTAGGGGGAGGGGGAGGGTGGAAGAGTGGATCAACAATGAATGTTCTGAAAGCTGTTTTGAAGACTCCAATTTAATCTGAAAGGAAAATGCCTCGAATCAATTTTGAAATGTTTACATTTTCCTCTTTAGCAAGCAGCCGATGAGGAGGAGTCTGGCAATCAATCAGCTGATGACTTATTTGAGCCACTTACACCTGACAGATCACCATCCAATTTGTTTATGTCTGATGATGAGGAACCTGAAGATGTTGTAAGTGAATTGCTTCAAAATCTCAAAATACAAAATGATTAAAAATAGGCAAGGTGGTTCCAAGAAATTATATTTTAGTCACTGCATCTGTGTTCCCCTCTACTTATAACTCCAGTATCATCAAACACTGAATTGAACAGTCTTCAACCAGTTATGTTCAGAAATGCCCCTAATTACCTGTAGATGCATGCTGATTTCAATAAGCATCGTGAAGTGTTCCCGCAGCCTGCGGCTCGTGTTCCCAAAGCAATTCTTGTTCTCTCAAACTTTCACTCGTGTTTCTATAACTTGATAGAAACACGGTACATGTTTTCTATTTCTTAAACATCACAAAGTGTCACCCAAATGCTGCTTCTCAAGTGAGGATAAACAACTACATTTACGGTCCTTAAGCTAAAAATAAGGCTAATCTGTACCCTTACCTTATTGTCAGTAATAGGTGTAGCAAAGGCTAAGTCTTAAATTAATGGACAGTTTGTGTTGGATGTCTGAATTGGGTGTGTATCTTATTAGGTGCATTAATGGACATATGTGTTTTCATCTCTTTTATTCAAATGAATGTAAATGTCATCTGACTTCAATTGAATCTAAAATTTTATGCTTCTTTCACGGAAGAAGAAATTGGTGTGAAAACGTCTTCTGGGATTGAACAAACTAATATCCATGACATCACTTCGGCATACCAAAAAAATTAGAATTAATTGCTTCAGATCAACAAAGCATGCTTTGGAATGTTTTGGAAAAGTTTGCATTCAGGAAAAAAAAGTTTTTTTAACCTTCGACAAACGATGTTATTTTTAAGAGAGAAAAACTGACAGAAAAGCAGAAAAGAACCTTTGCCAGAACAAGCGATAACAAAGAGGTGTGATGAAATAAAAGTAATGTACCATCGTATATTTTTGAAGACAGTGTGCACAGGTTATAGGTGAAATTGAGAAGTGATCCTCACGCTTAGCTGGATTTTTCAGAATTGAAGCAATAATGTCTCATAGTGACACTTGAAGAATTCAATCAGTTTCAATGGGATTGGAACCCATGCCCCCTGCGATACAGGTGCAATGCTCTACATCCTGGACTATGAAGCCACTCAGTTGGGAGCAGGTCAATTTGTTTGGCTCATGTGTTCCCGAGAAAGGACTCGATAAAATAAATGTATGTTTTGAAGCCCAGATTTTAGACAAAATTAAGAGTTGAAGACCTGAATTCAAAGCTGAATTTTTTAAAGTGTCTATAGGAGGCAATTATTGCTCATAAATTATATTTTGCACTCAGGATTATTTTTGTTGGTCTTCTTTACATGTGAAGATTTTGCAAAATTAATTATTAGTCTAGAAAAATTGCCTAAACTTCCAGTGCTCATGTTAGGGTAAGTGCCCATCCCCACACGTCTTTCAGAGATATTGAATGGTGGTTTTAAGGGTGGGGAGTAGGGCCCTTATGTGATAATATTCTGTATTTTATTTGGTAACTACAAAGAAGAAATTGTGATTGTGTGATTCTAATTCTACTATGTACCTGTGGTTTTTAATAGGATGGCTATGAAGAAATACTGAGCGATGAAGAGGTATGATATGATGTGCATTAAATTATTAATTTTCTTAGCATAGTGCAAGTTTGTGTGGTGGGTGAGATCAATCTTTTGTTGCTTTGAGGATTTGAACATAAAGAGCAGTCAAGGCTCCAAGAGTTCTGAGTTTCTTTACCAGCTCATCATGCATCTGGCTGCAGAGTTCAACATGGTTTATGTAATAATGGAAGGAAAGACATCTTATTACAACTCTCTGGTTATTTTATCTAAAGTAACTTTTTTTATTTTCTTTATTTTTGTTTTGGCATCTAGGATATGGAGGACGGAACCTTAGATGACACTGTAAGTATCAAAGTTATTATTTACTAGAATTAATTTCTTAGTGCTTAGGAACCACTCCCTGTGCTTAGTACAGATCATACACAGGATAGTTATTGCCTGAATGATAATCATGAGCCCGCATTGGATATGAGATGGTAAATAGCCAACAAGGCGCATAGTGCCAAGTAATCTCATATCCAACAACGGGGAATGGAATAATTGTTTTATTAAATTCTTAACCTTCGGTTTTGCTAAATTTTATTTAAGTTTAAAAAATGACCGGAAAGTGACGTGACTTCCAGTCGCCAAAAATTTTATGCTGAGCCTCATTTGCCACATTCATTTCCATATAATGTCAAACGCAGGTATAATGGCTGGTAACGGAGATGCAATGAACCAATCAGAATGCTAGAATTGCATTATCTGAGTTGAGAATTTAAAGGAGAAGTGCACTCCAAAATGTCAATCCTTCTTTTATCGATTATAGAAATTTCATTCGCAGAACAGCCTTTAACCAAAATTTCAATCTTGAAATAGCGTTCTAACCTTGTGAAATCCTTGTTAAAAGTACACAAATCATTGAGCTCAGCCGATCCCACTTTTCTTAAATGTAAACAACATGAACGGTGTTTTGTCCGTCTGACCTGTTTGAGGAATTTGTGTTGCTGAACAAAAAGGCATGACTGGAATAGGAAGGGGAATCTTAACAGCTTTGTGTGTTCAAGCTTCCCGCCAAACTTCAGGTTGAGCTCAATGACATCACATATAATCCAAGATGGCGGCCTGCGTGTGTGTATTTTTAAGAAGGATTTCACAAGGTTGGAAAGGTCTTTCAAGGTTGAAATTTTGGTTAAGAGCTGGTCTCCTCATTAAGTATTTTACTCTGTCTAATGTCAGACAATTTTACTCATCAATGGGGAACCCCTGGGAATCAATGGGTTAATAAACATAAAAATCCAGCCTTTGAACAACTAGTGCCTGGTGCTGGCCTTGTGATCAACGCCTTAACCATTGGCATTGCTAATCTATGATTTTCGGATCCCATTCATTTTCAGGATGTAACGTTTGGGGAATTAGACGTTTACAGTGAGGATGCTTGGATGTCAGTCTCTGTCAGTTTCAACCCTTATCAATGTGACTTATCCATACTAACTGTAAGTCATTTACGTGTATACACTGTATCTGTTGCAGGTCATTTTGTTTCTTAGGTTAATTTGCCACCAGACTAGATCATTTTGTTTCAACATGGGTCAACTTCTTTCAACCTAGATCAAGTTGTTTCAACCAAGGTCAATTTGGTAAAGGTACAAAACACAGGTCACAGGTCACAGGTCATTGTTTTACCAATACAGATAGAATCCTAAACATTCATTAAAGCTAACCTTAAACCTAAGTAGGCCTAAGTAAAAGTTTTTAGGCCTAGTTTTAGCATTTTTAAATGGTTAGGGTTCTTTCTATATTGGTAAAAGAATGACCTACAGGTGACCTGTGTTTTGTTCCTGCACCAAACTGACCTAGGTTGGAAGAACTTGATCTCGGAATATGAAACTTGTAAGTTGACCAAGGTTTAAACAAAATGACCAAGTTTGGTTGTGATTTAACCTAAGGAAGAAAATGATCTGCAACATATCCATATTGTCATTGTTAAGATACAGGTGTATCAGATTGTTTTCAATGATATCATGATGTTAAAGGTCACTGTTCTAGACTGGCAAAAAACATTATTTTCTGTGTGTGAGCTCATTTTTTGAGTTGCATTATGCTCCCATTACTCCTGTGAACTCAATAAGAGATGGATGGGAATGCAATGCACTGGCAAGCCTTTTGCCTGCGTGACTCATCAAGAAGATGCCAGACATCTTGGCTTGGTTGATTATTAATAGCCAAGTTTTTGTAATTATGATGGTTGTCTTTTTTTAGAAGAAAAATTCTGTTTTCCCTAAAATTATTTCCAGGCATTCACTCCACCAGATAGTACAGAGCATGAGAAGGCAGTTTTGAAAGCCTCTGAAGATTCTTGTAAGTCAGATTGAGTTACTTTAATTAACAATGTTACTACTCTGAAGATTCCTGTAAGATGGAATTACTTTTAATAATCTTACTAAATTGTTGTAATTACATTTCAAGAAAAAATTAAATTAAAATGGCATTTTGAAAGCCATCGTGAGGGTCATTCTGATTGTTAGTCTTTCAGTTTTGTACACGACTACTGTATCTTTCCTCTGTAGTTGTGTTTGTAATATTAATTAATTGTTGAAAATACATGTAGCTTAGCCATTCAATTAGCCTGCAAACACACTGTACATTCACAAGATGTTTGTCTGGATGTGCTCACACTTTTAGGGCTGCAAAGTCTGTCCACTCAAGACAATATGTGTTCACAATGTGGTGAGGGAATTCAGGCTGTTGTGAGAAGGAATACAATGCACAATGAGGATAAAAGAAACAAAACACTGTCAAAGCAGTCCCATTTGTTGTCTAGTCCTGCAACACTAAATAAAACATCTGAAAAAGACCATAACGGCAAATGACATGGCAATCACATTCAAATTTCTCTTGCCTATCATGACTGACATGTCAGAATAATGCTTACATTCCCTTATTTTGCTTTTTTCCAGCCTTTTGGCATTATGATCAAACTCCAACTACGTAAATGTAGTTACGTAAATGTATACATACTCAGTGGTTTCAGTATGTACCAACAGCTAATGAAAAGTGCTGGCAATTTTGGTACTTTTTTCCCTAAATTGAAAAAAATTAAAGGCAAGTTCTTTCAAACCCCAAATTAAAACTCATTTGGACAATGCCAACAGGAAGTTGTCTAAACACCCATATAGAAATGGCTGGAATAAAATAGTAGAGAATGAATCAAGTAAGAAAACATATGTATTAATAAAGAATAAATGTAATGAATAAGCCTATTGTTGGTTTTCACTCATGCGATCAGCAGCCATGTTTTTCAATGAAAACAAAAGAAAGCGTTTGCTTAATAATAGAGTGCAATTCCGGGAGGATTTGGTCGGGGCACCAACATGGCCACCGTGTCTTTGTTTAGGGGCACCAACATGGTGGCCAAGATGTCATGTGAATCAGTCTAGCAAGTATTTAACAAAAATTATTAAGACTTTTTAAAATTGTTTCCCCAGATTCTGCAGATGAGCAACAAGTAAACTTGGTAATAAAAACTTGAAAAATGTTATCCTTTAGTATTTATCATGTGACAATAATTATTTCTGTCACTTTTCTTGAATTAAATTCAGTACTTACAGACTCATAAATGCAGCCATATTCCATAGTTGAGCGCACTGTCCAGGTCATCCTATAGGTAGTGCTTCTTGTTTGAATTCATATCTCTGCTGCAGTGTACAATGTAGTTCATCTATAGGCACAACGTTGTAATTTTAGTACCTGTATTTGCACTTGTAGATGATCAATTTATTCACCTCTTCCCATTATAACCTCAAAACCTCAATTATCCTTGATTGTGAGTACATGCACTTTATGGTCAGAATACAAACTAGATTAAAAGTCATTTCATGTGACATATTTTATTGACTGCTAAATAGTAATTTTGTTGTTACTCCAATACCTTTTTTTTAAGGGACAGGCACTGTTTGAACAAGTAGAGTTGTGTTGTACCTCTGAAAGGAATTTAAAGTAAGTAGTGTATCAAAGTTTATAGAGCAATGGAGTTACTAAATTCTCTAGTAAGTCTCGTGGGAGAGGTTTTTGTATACAGTACTTACCGGTAACAATTTTCATAGAAGGCAATACAAGGCAGGTGAACATCCTGGGATAACAGAAGATAACGTCACTCTTGGGGTGATAAATGCGTCAATGACAGTATATCGGTTCAGAGTTAAGTAAAAGAACTTGCCAATATAGCAGATGAATGTTCGACACTACGAAGTTAAAGGTTAAATGAGGGAAAATTAAACTGTTACATCTTCTGTAGATAACGTCATTCTTGGGGTAATAAATGCATCAATGACATTACATGGCTTCAGAGTTATGGTAGTTATTCTAAGGAAGGGAAACACATTTTCTACAAACATAGGCACTCCCACATCTTTGAATCCTTCCTAATGGTAACCACCTACAGCTGTACAGTCACAGGCTGTCTACTTTTTATAAGTTCCTCTTGCTATTTGCTTACAACTTGTGAAAATTCATTGAAAATCTCCTGCCATTTACTTCACGCAATTTGGCTGCTATTTGACCATTGAAAAGGAAATTAAATATTTCAGGTAATTGGTATGTTTTTCCCAGCATTGCACACGCATCATCATCATCATCATCATCATAGCAGCCTGTCTTGGGCGACAATGGCTGTTTCATTTAGGTCTGAATGATCAGATTCCTCCACACAGCTCTGTCCTTAGCCTTCTGCTGCCGGGAACTCCTGTCTATGTCCAACTTCTCCAAGTGTCTTTTTACAGTGTCTTTGAATCTGAGCCTTGATCTACCCTGATTGCGTTTGCACACACAAACCTTAAATCCCTAGTTTAACTTAACGACACAGATTGTTTTTCAGCCTTAATTATGTTATTTTATTGTACACTGCTTTATTTATTTTCAATAGATGGATTGAGCTGCTAGAGGAAATTCCCAAACTTCTTGTCCCAGGATTGGTATGTTTAATTTGCAGTCATTGTTCTACATCTTCTTTTTTGCCTGTCTTTCTGCTCAATAATTAGTTTTTGAAGGAAAATAAATTTGTTTTCTCAATCCAGACTTAAAGATAAGGACCTTTTCCCCCTAAATACCCAGCCCTATCTACTACTGTAATGTTACATTATTTTGCACTTCTGCCATAAATCCAAGCTGTAATTTAAGGTATGGCCCCAAATAATAATAATAATAATAATAATAATAATAATAATAATAATTTTTTTTTTTTTTTTTTTTTTTTTTTTTTTAATAAAAATTAAAAATATTTACAAAAATATTTACAAAAATTAAAATAATTATTATTATATTATTATTATTATTATTATGCATAATAAAAAATAAAAATATTTACAAAAATTAAAATATCTCCAAAAGGTAAGAACTATAAATTTACAAGCAATATAGATATTTCTCTGTTTAAAACTGTTTTAAAACTTCCAAAAAAATCATTATTATTATTAATAATAATAATAATAATAATAATAATAATAATTAATAATAATGATAATTAACAATAATAATTAATAATAATAATTATTAATAATAATAATAATAATAATAATAATAATAATAATAATAATAATAATAATAATAATAATAACAAAATTAATAACACCTTGTAGGTCATGGTAAATTTAAAAACTATAGCGGCCATGTAATAATTATCTTCTATGTGTTAAGTCACATGTCTGTATTATAACTTAATTTATTAATTTTGAAACTTGTTATCTTTTAGGCATATCTCTCAAGAAGTGAACAAAAGGAAGGTGTGTTGTTTTGTTTTTTCCTTAATTTATTTCTTGGAAAACAAGTGACTAGCAGAATATCTGATGTGAGATAACGGGATCTTTTGTAGCTCCTCTTTTACAATGCACTGAACCAGCGAGATTGTAAAATTGTATTTCATTGTAGAGACCTTTTAGGAATGTCTTAACAATGTTTTGAGATGAGGGCTGTCTAGTGATTTAAATATTGATTGTCATTAACATTTTTCATTTGTTAACAACTTCTAAATGAGGAGTTTTAGAAGTTGTTAAAAATGAAAAATGTCAAGAATACTGAAACCTTGCTGGAATTTTAAAAAAGTGACAAGCAGCAAGTGTAACAAGTTTCAAAATTAATAGTTGTGATATTTGTAATTAAATGATTACAGGCATAATGAGAAAACTGGTTGAATGGATCATGTATTCACTGGATATTGAGATGGCACAGCAACTTCCTATAGCAGTAAGTTTAATAAATCATACTTTTAATGATAATGATAATGATAATGATAATGATAATGATAATGATAATAATACCAACTTTATTCATTTAATTCAATGAAAGGGAAGGTTACCAGAGGTTATCCCTGTCGAGGGTATCCGCCTGCAGCTGGATGTAATTGACTGAGAGTCAATTTTGATGAGGCAGGAAAACTGGAGTACCCAGAGAAAAACCTTCGGAGTCAGATTGAGATCAACTGAAACTCAGCCCACATACGACCCGAGGTTAGGTTTGAACCCGGGTCACAGAGGTGGGAGGCGCGGTTGATGACCGTTAAACCACCCTGACTCCCTTAATACTGCTCTCAAGGGTTCCTTTGCTGCTTAAGATACATGTAATTGGTACACCGTCTAATTTAGAGCTCTTTTCATAGCTGTCATGAAACTGTGATGTATCTTACTTTTAGTAAAAGCTCGCAATAAAGAGAAAGAAATTTGTGAAATTAGCATATAGGGGCAAAACTTTGTCACATGTTAATTTAAAACATTTTAATTTCATAGCTATTAATTTCTTACTACAGCTGTAGGTGGTTCATTCCTACACCTTTCTATTGTTCCTTTAGTCCATTGTTATTTTAGAGTTATACCTGTACATGTACATTTCTATTGGTTAATACTTTCGATGTTTTTTTAAGGTTTGCCTCTATATGCTAATGTCACAACCATTCAGTCAAACTTGAAAATTACCGTGGATACGTTGAAATGTCATTCTTACTTTATCGTTGGTTTTTATGTTGCATTTGATGATATTCATATAGACATTTGTGTGCTATAAATTTTAAAATTATTATTATTATTATTTATCATTAAATGTTTACCTAGTAAGAAACTTATCTTATTTTTGACATCAAACTTTCAATAGTCAGCCAGTTTGCACAAATTTAAACCAGGAAGATGAAAAAAAAGAGCAGCTAATGTCAAACCTATTTGTCAGCTAATTCTTGTCCAAGTAATTTAAGACATAATAAAACTGACAGTAAACATGGACCATGTCCAGGTATGCAATGTGAAAATTACATTTAATTTTAGAAGAATAAAAAAAAATCATACTTTAAAGAAATACTCAATACAATGTACTGTAATTATATTGATAAGATCCTGCAATTTGAGAAATATTTAAAATTATTAGTTTTTTTGCCTAATAGGCTAGTGAGTGATCTTTTGTTTGCATTTAAACATTTCGAAGTGAATGTTGTGTTACTCAGTCACTAACAATGTCTTGTTGACTTCAATTCCACAAAAAGTTAAAACCATTGTATCAGCATACTAACAGTGTAATTTTAATTCCATCATCAGGCAAATATTAGGTTGATAAAAGCGGGACTGAAGCTTGTTGGAGCCATGTGTTCCTGTGGGACAGAAATCTCCTCAGTGTTAATAGTATGTTTGTTCTATTGATTGTAATTTTGTGCCCTAAATGTTGAGTGACCAAGTTGTACTATTGTCTAGCAGGCTCAGTTGGTTTAGCTTCAAGCTTCAAGAAAATACAAAGGACTTTAACCCACCGTCTGGCATTAGACAGAGTAAAATCTATAAGACATTTATTTCTATTCTCAGGGGGGAATGAGTTAATAGCAGGGGGTAAAATGCTGCATTTTAAGGACATCTACCTTGGCTGCCAGAGGTTTTTCTCTCTCAGAGCGATGGAATAGGCAAGGAAGAAACCTCTGGTATGGGCCTTTGAGTTCTTTGAGAAGGCCGGTCCAATGGGGTGCCACTTCATTTTCCCAGAGTCAGATTTTGACCCTAGCAATTCGATTGGTTCCAGGCACTTGTCAGCTCTAACGAGTACTCGTATTGGTTTAGCAACAAAAAGTAGTTCAAACAGGTTTTCAATTGCTATCAACCTGATTTCTTGTGCCCACTGTGGCCATAATCGAAACGCTGCAAAGTTCCGGAAATCAAGGCTTTGAAGGCAGAAAAAGTTCAGTGGGTTCTACATTTTTTTGTTTTTTGTATACATGTATGTCGGTAAAAGTTAAGAATCCGATCCCACCAAGGCGTCGGCCAACGCGTCAGTCAACACACCACCAACCCACTACCAACGCATCGGCCGACACACTACTGACGCATTGGTCGACACACTACCGACACGTTGGTCGAAATACTTGCTCTTTAGAATTTTGTTGTTTCTTTCAGTTGGAAGCAAGAACAACTTTATAAGGAACAACGAAAACGTGATATGCAAATAGCCGCCATTTTTAAAATGAAACACTAGTACCTAGGTCTTCTCGATGTTTTGGCAAGGGTCGGTTAATTACCAAAGCGGGGAGTTAATTTGCAAGTCGACTGACATGCTTAATTATTTTTCGTTCATTGTAAAGGATTGGGAAGTTTAAACTCTTTATTGATCATTGACTTTTTAAATGGAATGATAAATTACACTGATACATGGATATATCCTAGCTGGTTGAATGGTATGTATGGAGTGAATTGATCTGAGTAGATGACAGTTCCAGGTTGGATATGTGTAGTGATGAGACAATGAACAAGGGTCTCTCTAGTTCGGTCAGGAACGCGGAAGAGCAGCACCTTCTGCGATCCTTGCTCCACTACGCCAAAATAATACCCACGGATCTTCCGATACTCTCCCTCTTTTACACTTTCTCTTGGCACTAAACTTCGACTCGTCTATTTCCACGGTCTTCCCTAAGCCTCCAAGCTTAATTCCAGCATTCAGGACTTTGTTGGAACAGATTGTTCTTAGGGTTCTTCACCCAGAGTGAAAACTGGGTTCTAATAACACTTGTCGTAATGGGAACTGGGTTCTAATATCACAAAATACAAAGTGGCGGTCAAAAGTAAATTTCTTGTTTTCGTATCGTAGTGAAAGTTTTCCGTCGAAAACATTTCCGTTCAGTTTAAAAAAGGTACGTTTAGGTTTTCAACATTTCAATAAGGCCCAAATGAGTCACCGACACGCCACCAACGCACCACCAACGCACCACCAACGCAACACCGATGCATCTTATACGATTATAAGATTAAACAGCGGCCCACACGTCGGCCGACAGTTGGCCGACCGTGGGTCGACTGTTGACCGACAGTTGACCGACGCGTTGGCGGGATCGGATTCTTAACTTTTACCTATGTCCGCCAAAATTCACCTTCGGAATTTGACATCAAAGTTTTATGTGGGACATTGAATTTTTTAATTTCAATTGACATCGAAGTCAATAAGACGATTGTACTGTGGAAACCAAAGATGCTGATTGGTAGGTTATGTCACATATCAGTTTACTGAGTTTTTTCCATGTCAATCAAACGGGCATGGAAGTGAGGTTCTCAATGGCCTGTACCAGAGGTTTTTCTCACCTCTTCACAATTCGCTATTCCATCGCTCTAAGAGAGGAAAAACCTCTGGCATCCAGGTTAAAGGACATCTGGATATGGTTTTTCTTTCAAGTCTTCCTAATGGTTTTGCTGTGTCTTCCAACATTTGAATCTTCACAAACTTGTGGGATATCAAAAAAAAAATAATAATAATAGGAACAGAGTTTCCAATATAGGGATCTGTCCTTAACCCATTGACTCCTGGGGGTTCCCCACTGACCTGTAAAATGGTCTGGTGTTAGACAGAGTAAAATACTAAGTCTGGCCGGTTTAGGCCGGTTTGGGTGTCAAAGGGTTAACCCTAACCACAGCTCTAGTAGGGAACATAGTTTCCAAATTGATGTGTTCTTTGTGCTATATCCTGGCTGGATGGGTAAAGGCCCAGATTAGCTAATAAACACTGCCTTACATCAAGAGGACAAATAGACATATTTATTAATATATTAGATACTGATGGATTTTCCTTGTTACTAAAAAAATCACATCTTCACTGTGCGCAGTAAAGATATTATTTTTACCTTTCACATGTGAGGATATTACCAAAGTGTCAACATGGCAACTAACATGATTAGCCAATAAAAAGCAAGCTTCCCCTTCATTGTGAGATACTTTTGCTGTAATGTAATTATTGTCCTCTTCGACATTAACATTTTTATGGCTCAATTTGTTATTATCATGGTTTGTTTTTCATCTTAAACTTCATATCTTGTTTCATGTTACACAGCATGCATGTTTTAGCGGTTGGTGACCACTTTTTCTCCATTCTGAAAATGACTAAAACAAGTTGTTTTTAATGTGGACATTTCATGGGTTTCTATATAATAAACAGAACATTACATGGCCTGTTGGGGATACAAATTGTTTTATTGAGAGTGCAGAGAATGAGTGAGGGATACTATCAGCACTCAAAGCTAAAATTCGTATCCCTTGCCATGTAAAAATTATGCTTTATACAATGCATTGTACAACATGTATAAGAATCATTTTTATGATCATTATTCTCTTAGTTAGTATAGGAAATCGTATGAACGCAAGTGCATTAATTTTTGTGATTTATGGGCACAAGTGATGTTTTGAAAGCCCTCAAAGTAACAAATTTGAAAAGGCAACTAACTGACCATGGCTAGCATTCCAGTTCTTATTAAGATTCTTTGTTTTCCTTGATTAAAATTATCAGAAAGCTGGAGTACAAGAAGCTCTTGGCAAACTTCTCATAACAGAACACATGTCATCTTCAATGAAACTGCTGACTCTTCAAGGTATGTTTACCATGGGTTGTATTGAACCCAAAAGAACATTTGATATTAATATTTTTGTTAATCAATGCAATCTTGATGAGTTTAGTTTAAGCATCCTTAAGAAGACAAAGTTCCTTAAAATTGCTGCTACTACTGGTATATGACTGTTTGTTTACCAAATTACATACATGTACCATATGCATTTGTTGTAGTCTAAAATGAAAGTCATGCTACTTGTAAAAATGATTTAAACCTGTGTTGACTGCTTTCTTTCCTAAACCCAAATTAACGCCTGTGTCGCAAATGGAGGTTGGGTGCCCAAGGATCTGGGGACTGGTACCAACGACCCAAACCCAGGTTGGTGGAACACCCCATAAGCCTGCCCTACCTGCAACCCAGCCACGAGCCCCGCCCGCCAAATCAAGCACCCGTCACAACAGTGAGTTCAATGGAAAAACTATAAAGGAGGGGCCCTGACTCCCCTGAGTAGGGATAGAAGGGCGGGGAAATACTTGAAAGCACCCGAGCGCCAACACACCGAATGCTGAGCCAAGCAAAACCATGAGGACATGGGCAGGCGCATGCAAAAGAATTGCTGGCCGCTAGAACTGCCAGAAGACGCCCCGGAAAAGCCCGACATGCAAATAACACACGCACACCCTAAAAAACACTGCAGGTATACCCCCAAAATACTGATAAACCCTAGCGCTAATGCCACGCTA
>NC_090892.1:70798745-70826245 GCF_036669925.1 Montipora capricornis | reverse complement strand
TGTCCATTCATCGGTGGGGCACGGGGAGCCACTGGGATGCAACTTGCCCAAATGCGCACAGAAGTTGACAAATTTCCTCTGGCCAGATGCATAAGATCTCCGGGTGGAGTCAGCCAAACCATGGGCTAACAGGAACTGGCACTGCCGCTCTAATGAGAGCCAATCAATTCTTCCAGGAGATGAGGTGGAATGGACACTGGAAGCGACTGAGCCTGGGGTGCTAACCTCCGGAACTCCTGCCAATGAAAGCGGGACAAAGCGTCAGCAATGCAATTATGAACCCCCGGAACATGCTGAGAGGCAAAGGGAGAAGATGGCGAAGCAAGCGCATTAACACGGGAATCCTGGATGTTCTAGAGTTGAGGATATAAACCACGGCCTCATTGTCGGTGCGAAACAGAACATGGCGCCTGGCGAAGTGGGGCCCCCAAACATGAGCGGCAATGATAATCGGGAACAACTCTTTATAGGCGATAGAGTGAGAGGCTTGAGAAGAAACCCATGCGCCGCTGAACCACTCCCCATTGAAGTAAGCACCAAAGCCAAGGGAACCGGATGCGTCCGATGTAACTTCGAGGTCAGGGGTGGCCGACATGCCGGGAAACAACCAAAAATAGACGCCATGCCAAGAGGACAAAAACTGAAGCCACCACTGAAGATCCAGGTGAAATTCAGAATTCAGGCGGATTGGATGGTCCCGTTTACGAAAACACTGGAGCAGATTGATCATACGACGCAGGAAGGTACGACCGGGCCACACGACCTTGGCGGCATGATGTAAGTGGCCAATGAGGGACTCCAGTTCGCGCCGAGTACACCAGCGACGATTCCGCCACGACTGCAGCAGCACCTGTAAAGCAAGGAGCTTGTCCGAGGGGAGGCAGGCCACCTGAGCCACTGAGTCTAACTCAATGCCCAAAACAACTAAACGCGTGGACGGGCCAATGCACTTATCCGGGTGGAGTGGAAGTCCTAAGGAACGGCAAACAGCTATGGAAGTGGCTAAGTTCTCAGCACATTGGTTAGTATCCGGCGGTCCTGCAGTAATAAAATCGTCTAAATAATGTAACAGCGCAGAAACATTGTGTGTATGTAGGAGAATCCACTCCACCATGTCCGCCACAGAATTGAAAATATAAGGAGCAGAGCGGAGGCCAAATGGTAACGCTAAATCAACATAATAGTGCTTCCGCCATCTCATACCCAAGAGATATCGATCAGATGGATGGACAGCTATGTTGCGGTAGGCTGCCTCAACATCGAATTTAGCAATCAGGGCACCTAAGCCATAGCTTGAGATCATACGAATGATCTGATCAACCGTGATGTATTGCATGGTAAACTCGTCAGGGTCAATGCCATCATTAACACTTAGCCCACCAGGGGATGACAGGTCCACTATGAGCCTCCACTTGCCTGGTTGACCCTTTTTAGGGATAACTCCAAAGCTGCTAACGTGCAAATGAGGGAAAGGTGGGGAGGAAAAAGGTCCTGCAACCCTCCCAAGGGAGACCTCGTTAGCCAAGTAGCGGTCAATGACCTCGGAGTGTTGATTAGCAGAGGCCTTGTTTGACTTAGCTGATTTTAATTTCTTGGAATGCTGAAATCCCAGGTGAAAGCCATTCCTGAGGCCGTCCAAGACAAAGGCGACAAGATGTTGGTCCGGATGTTGGGACAACTTGGCAGCGAACACTTCAGGCTTTAGAGGGCTAACCACGGACACCGGGGGCAAGGGGTTGGAGACTGGAAGGAAACAGAATGAGAGATGGTAATTCCCCGCTAACGACCCTACCCCCCCCCCCTCCTGAAGTAAGGGCAGCAATACAGCAACAGTGAGAAAAGTTTAATTCAACAAGCCCAGAGCACAACAGGGGCAAGCAAAGAAAACCGTGAAAAATTCTAATAAAACTGAACAATCGACTAACTGAGCAAACTGAGCAATCGACTAACTACATAACTACTAACTGAGCAATCGACTAACTACATAACTACTAACTGAGCAATCGACTAACTACATAATGACTAACTACATAATGAACGAAGTACGCGCAACATGTTCCAAAGTTCTGAGAAGGGGAAAACTTCTTGGAGCCAATCGTTACTGACGCCGTGCTTTTTGGCCAGCTGAGGCACTAAATGCCGGAGACCGAGATCTGCGCCTGACAGAACTCTCCTGCTTACGTTCTGGTCTAGAACTGCATGATACAGAACGATGGGCGCCGCCACACGTGCTGCAACGATGATAATAGCGGCAAATCGTATAAGGGGCGGTGCACCTTCCCTTGTTCCAGGACATACAAGGGATCCTCGAAGAGCTGGAACCCACTGGTTCAGAGGAATCCGGCGACGTGCCGAGGTTGGGGCTGCGAGGAGAAGCACCACCGGCGTGAAAAGTGAAGAGCTGTGCGTTCATGGTCGACCAATCGGCCAACCGAGTCGCCGCAGCGTGTTCGCGAAAAGCTTTATCGTAAGCAAGCCAAACCCGTCCGCTAAACTGGCGAGAAATCCGCAAGATTAATAACTTGTACAACGTTAAATCTTTCCAACGATGAGGGAAAAACGACGTTAGGACAAGCGAGTACACCGTGAAGGCTTCCGTCCAAGTGGTGATATCCTCGATACGCCGACGAGGTTTCTTCGGGGGAGCTGATAAAACCAAACGCCCATCGAGCATTAACTGAGGCTCGGTCTCTGAGCTGACCAAATTCGCCGCTAAAAGTTCCGACAAGTCAACGAATTTTCCGCCACGGATTTGCGTAACGAGCTTGGCAGGAACGGGAGAGTAGCCCGGGCCCACGACGAACGGCTGATCCGCCAACGAGTTCACAATAGACAGCGGTGCAATGGATGGCGGCAAATGAGCAGAAACGCCACTTAAAGCCTGCCCCGAAGACGAGACGATTGCCGGGACCGGAGCGTTAAAAGTAGATACAAAAGTAGGTACGACAAGAGGAGAAAGCCTACCTGAGGTCGACGAGCTTGAAAGGGAAGGCGGAAAGCCCGTTCCAGCGGCGAAAAACGTCGAAGCTAAACCGCCCAACGATGCAGATGACGAACTGGCGCCAGGACAGGAGACGGGATCCGCAATCGCTGGTCCTGGTTGCCTTTGCGAAGCCTGAACAGCCGACTGAACAGCCTGATTAATGAGAGACACCAGATCAGGTGAAAGAACAGCAGTTGAGGCCGTCAGAAGTGGATTTGCCGAAGCCGGAACGCTCACCAGTGGCGAGGAAACAACAACAGACTCGCTGGACTGCGAAGACACAATTGAAGACGTACCGCTTGTGTTCGTACTGGAGACCGGCGCTGATGGAGCACTGAGAGAAGAGAGAGCCGCTGCTAAGCTGTTGTTGGTTTGCCGGGCGGTCATAACGGCGAGGACGACGGAAAGACGAAAAAAGCGGAACAACTGAACGCTTGCTGCTTGAAACAAACAGCACCTCACACAGCAGAAACGACCAGCACGTGCGAATCGAGAAACCCCGTATGTCACCTCAATGCGCCTGATTCCCAGACCACCGCTGACCAGCATTGGCTTGATTTTAACTTAGCCTAAATTACATTTAGCCACATATAAAATTAATATGCATAAGATCACATGTATACCTTTAAATTTTTTCTTCTTTTTTTTTCAGTCGCCTGCTTGAGTCCATATTGATTATTATGTCTTCCTCAGTTGGTGGTCATCCTGCTGTTTTTTCTCCTGTTAGGGACTTGTTCCTTTTGTTGTTGCAGTCCCAGAAAGGTCAGCTCACATAGTGAAGTGTAAAATTGTGCCAATCAAAGAAGACTTATGCCAGTTATGACTGAACGTTGATGCCTTTGAATGTCTTCTGAAGTGGTAGACAGTTTTAGAGCACTTGGCATTGTTATCAAACTGTCCACATTACAAGACATTTGTCGACATCCTATTCAAACATTGTTAGTGTTCATTCAAAGAAGATGGGTTTTTAATTGCGATCAAAATAATGAACTTTTTAATACTGATATAATGTGTGTTTCTTTGATTTACCCTTGCATATAATGTACTGTACATGTACATACATACATTTTTACTATTTTTCAAAACCCTAGTTTTAATGTTACTGTAAAACAGTAGATCATTTCTTATGTATATTAATAAATTTTATTTAGCACAGTCTAACTAGCACCTTGTGTGCTATATCTTTTTACTGAGTATAAATATATATATTTTACTTTACTTTACTTTTGTTCATATAATGGACCTTTTGTAATTTTCTTTATTGTGTAGGTTTGCTGTTTCTCTCATCACATCCTGACACAGTTAATGGTCTCATTCGTGTTGTTACTCAGTCTACTGTAAGTGTTTTTGTGAGCAATAATGATGTCATGATTGTGAGAGAGGTTTTAGTGACTAACCATTGTAACTAACTGACTAACTGACTGACTGACTGACTGACTGACTGACTGACTGACTGACTGACTAATCCTCTTTATCCCCATAGACATATAGGCAGGGTGGCCCAGTGGTTAGGGAGCTTGCCTTGAGATCCGGAGTTCCCGGGTTCAAGACCCGCTCTGACCACTCAATGAATTTGTTCCTGGTAGTCCCTGGTCCAACTTCCCTACTGCACTTGTAAATAGTCAACTGATTCGCCTCCGGCCAGTTGGGATTCTTAACAGTTGTTGCTGTTGTTCTGTTCTGTTGTTTCGTTGTGTTTCATTGGCCCTGAAAAGCCCCTATGGGGAGCGGTCAATTAAGTATGTATTGTATTGTACATAAGGCTGAAGCTGTAGATTGCCACTTGTCTCTTTCTTCAGCTATCTTCGTGTTCCAACTGTGTCTCATCTCCTTAGCTTGTTCACTGTGACATAAATTGGGCCATGGCAAGCTTTGTCAGATTTTTTTATGGAATCTCCCTCTGTTACTTTAAACACAGTCCTATTTGTATGATGACAATGATTTGTAGATAAAAGGTGGCTTGATTTATTCTGCAGGAAGCAGACATACATCACAGTGAGGCACCACCTTTGAACGTAAGAACAGCATTCTGAAATAAAACAGTATTGTTTTTGTTATTAATCTATAAATACACACCCATTTATCTCTCTTATTATCTCTGTAGGAAATATTGAGAGACAGCACAGTAGCTGATGCATGTACACCACAGCACCTTGGTCTTCTGTTGATTTATCATTTACAGGTAAAAACTTTTAAAGCCTTTCTTTCTTTGTCTCTTTCAAGATGATACATGCACGTGTATGTTGTCCAAGCGTTTGTTTAATCATTGTGAGGTCATGAAAGAGGCTGTGTTGGTTGATAACCATGAGCTTGATGTGAGTGAAAACTTAATTAAATTTACATCTTTTTTAAAATTTAAGACTCTTCAAGCAGTGGATCAGTTGTTAACTTCTCTTTCTCCAGGTAAGTGATAAGTTATCGGTAATTAGCCCAATATTAAATTGTGGTGTATTTAACCCTTTGAAGCCCAAACCGGCCTAAACCGGCCAGACTTAAATGGGTTAATGCATGGTGGATGTGTGCCCATACCCAATTGGGTAGTGTAGGTGCCAATTAATTGTTTAGAATAAGAATTATTATGGCATTGAAGTGAACAGGTGACTCCTGTTCTGAGAAACGCTGGTGCCTGATGTGCTGGAATACAAGTGTGTAAAACTACTGTATCCTATTTTAACGAAAACCAAGAGTTGACTTTTAAGTCGAGTTATTGCATGTAAAATGCCTTGTTCAAAGGACTTATTCTTGTTTAATAAGGGCCTTACTGTTTTTTTTACTAAATGCGTTTCCTGTGTGTCTGTTTGGTGGCTGTTAGAGGTCAGGTCTATGCAACTTCTTTATAAAGAAGTGTTGGTTTTGTCATAGAAGAACTTTATCAATTTACACCTAATACAGCTCTGTATTTGTTGAAGGTTTACTGACAAATGATATGGATGGTGCAGACATTCTGTCCACTTTACACACTCTCTACTCCATGACATTTACTGCCATTGGTGAGATTACATGCAATCATCATTTGTTTTGGTTGTGAGAGTATAAGATCTCAAATTATTGTTCATTTTTTAAAATGTTCACATGCTTTATTTTTGAAGTTACAACACCACTTGATTTGTATAATGATATTGTGTGGTTATGTTTTTATTCTCACCAGGTAAAGCTGCTGTTGTTTCTGTCCTCAGCCTGGACACAAATCTCAGGTCCTTGCTTCCTTTTGTGGAGTCAACAGGTTTGTGGAGGATTCAGTTCTTCAAAGTCATGGTAAAAGATTGTAGCGGGTTGCTGACATAGTGATCAGGGTGATAGATTTCCACACAGGTGCTCCTTATTCAAATTCTGCTCTAACTAGCAACAGTACTGAATTTTTATGTCTTTTTCCAGTGGTTCTAAACTCAACTTTACAATGTGTAGTGAAGAGCCAATTACTGTAATATTGCTCTGCAGTTGGGTTTCTTCATGCAGTATAATAGTTACATTAATAAGTAATATAAATTATTGATTTAGCCAAGCCTAAAAATGGAGCTTCCGGGTTATTTTTTCTTACTGGCCTTACTTAAACAATGAATTTACGGGACAAAACAACATCTGGGCTCAAATTTTTCGGAGTTCCTAGTGGGTTCAATAATATTGTAATACCTCATTTAATATGTGTTAATCATTCTCTCGCATATTCAATCACTTTGGTGGTTGGTTGGCTGCATCGTTCACAGAAATACAGGCAACTGGATTTCAGTGATGCTCACGATGTGACTGTGCAATGCAGTTATGAGCTATGCTGTCAGTCGCTATTTGACCCTGTGGCTGTGTGATGCAGCTCGAGTCAAATACCCACATTAATTCACCCTTGCTCACCATAGAGTCTCCAGTAGCTCAGTGGTTAGAGCATCTGTACTAGATCACGGAGGGGCGTGGGTTCAAATCCCATCTGGGGCTCAGAGTTCCCAGTGTGTTCAATTGTAATACCTTTAATTTAAAACAATTTTGATTTTTTTTTGTTTAGCCTTGACAAAAAGCAATCAAAATCAAATGAAGAAAACCAAACAAAACAAAACAATCTAAAACAATTTCTTTTGTTTCTGCTCTTCTGTCATAGGTCGTCCAGGCATCATGTAACCTTATCAGCTTCAGAATTAAAAATCCTCTAAAGATATGCCAAAAATAGCAATACAGAGCAAAATGCAGCTCTAAACAAATTAAGAAGAAACATTCAGCTTTAAGTTTATATCCCTTCGATGCTTGACTTGAATAACTACGTAGCCACCAGTGCAGTCCTGACCATAGCTATATATATCAAACTTGGATTGAAACCTGCAAAAAATGCAGGAAAAAATATTTTCCAAACCATTTTCCGTAAATCGTTGACTGTTAAGAGCTTTAGTTGATGTAGTATGACCATGTTGCCATGTTGAGCCACAGAGAGCGTGCAAGAAATTGAGCGTCATTTATGTTTAGGTGTCCTGATTACAAGAAGTTAACCTAGCTTGAGCCTGTGATCCAATTGAAAACCAGTGCCTGGTCAGTGGTCAAAGGTCAAAAACAGCTGACCTTGATGAGCTCTAAACTTAAGCCTGTGATATGGATACGCGAGACTGGTTCAGTGGATACCTTATCTTGACAGGTGTCAATTAACCATGACATAAATGTCCAATGCCAAATATGTACACTGTAAATGGCCGCCATGTTGGGCTTATTGATTGTTATTATTATTATGGCCTTTATTGTAATTACAACGTAAATTGCCCAAACATTCCCGTCCCCAGAGGCTGTCTTGCCCACCCACCTCCACCACCCTGACAGTCTGTATGAGCGGATGGACGGGCGTATGCTGATGTCATAACCAAAATTTCTTGCATCAAAAGATTTCCCCAAATATCTTACCCATGGTGCTCCGCTGGCGCACTTTGCGCACCTGAGCTCCGATATTAACCAGTACTGGTACTTTGATTTTTTTTGCTTCTGCCAGCTTCAAGCTTCAAACACAGATGAATTTTGCATGTGGTTTTTGACCTAACTTGATTGTACTTTTTTGTAGGAAATGCAGAAGATGATGCCAAGCTTAAAAAGTGTGTATCCACAAGATATGCAACTGTTTTGATTCTTCTAACTGTGAAATGTAAGCACTAACTATTGCAGCTTGTTGTGTTGCTAAAGAAGTAAATATATGAGATATTCAATGGCAAGGAGGCCCAAACTTGTAATATTATTGAAAAAATATTGTGTCAGAAGACTTAACTGCAGTGCATGAAACAGGCCAAAGGCAAACTTGCCAATCAAATTTCAGGTATTATTTGGGATCCCACCTGCTCTCATGCTAATAATGTAAGTAAGTAAACCTTTATTTTTAACATGGTCAAGTACGCTTAGCTCCATATATATAACTAATTTGCCAGTATTTAAGAAAACAATGAAACCTTTGAGTTTATAAAACCTCTTTCGACAGAAACTTCTGCTATTCTCAGGTAGTCAGAATACAAAGCGAGGGAAGCTGAATTTATAATAAATAGAAAATGCTGATGTGAAAAATAGTAACAATGGAATGAAGTATAGCATAAATATGTGGGAATTAAAAGGATAGTTTAAGGTTCACATGGGGTAATTGTTGATTCAAAGAGGGTTGTTCTCTCTGAAGATGAATAGCCTCTTTTATCTTAAGTTGAAAACTGGTGGAGGTGTGATCTAAAACATGAAAACAATTTGCTGAACACAAGTCGTGACAAACATCTGCAGAATTCTGAACATTGTCATACCTTGTGTTCAGCAGATTGTTTTCATGGTTTAGATCACGCCTCCACCAGTTTTCAACTTAAGATAAAAGAGCATAGTCAAAAACAGGATATTATAGTTCAGTAACTGTTGATATCTTGTCTCAAATGTGGCGATGTCTTTGTAATGCTTCTCCATTGCTGTCTCTTGCAACAGTTACCAGTACAAGAATTTACAAAGGTACTTGCTTAGTGTCGATGCTGATGTTTTGTTTTACTGATATTTCAGTGTCTGAAAATGTAGAAATGTTTTCCAAACTGGGTCCCAGACTCTTAGCTATCACAGAAAGAGGTAAGAAATTCCAATACTGTTTCTCTCCTGTGGCAGGCATTGTCAAGTGTTTGTTAATACTCAGAGTCAAGGATTCTGTCCTGTCTGTTTTTTTTTTCTTTGGGTCACTTCTTTCCTGTACATAAGTGAGATTTCTTGAATTAGGAAGGGTGTAGCAAGTGGAGCAGTGCAGAGGGCACAAAGTAATGATATGCAGTTAGTATGGGTAATCAAATTGTGATGAACGAAATAAGGGAATAATAAATTATCACCCACATTTTGTCCATAATCAAATAGTTTGATTTTGGACAAAACAAAAATTAAATAATTATTTCCTAATTTCCTAATCACCCACATTTTGTCCATAATCAAATAGTTTGATTTTGGACAAAACAAAAATGAAATATTTCCTAATTTCAAGAGTATACCATTTGCTTAGCTGTTAATATCATGGGTGACAAATTACTCCTTAATTAATTTTCAAACCTGGATGCCATTTTGACACTGTAGGAAAAGTTGTCATGGCAACATTGTAATTCACATGTGAAATTATAAATTAACGCTGAAACGCCAAAATTAGGGAATAATTTGCTACCCATGTTGTTATAAAAGAAACAAGACTGTTGTAAAACCTCTTAGCAGTAGTTTCGTAATGTATATACAGCTGTATACTTTGCTTCCAAATGTTCAGTTGATGCAGATACCTCACTTACAGAACTGAGTCACTGGTTAGTTGCACTCAAGGATATCACATTTGACATGACAAGTATTGGCAAATTGGTGGAATTTGTCAAAAGGTAAAGTAACCATACCATACACAAACACCAGTTAAATATTATATAATTGTAAACTACACATTGGTTTTCAAGGTAGGTATAGAGCAGTTTTCACTTGAGTGTTGAAAGTAATTTGATAATTACTTTGGTTTTGCATTACTTCACTCAGGGATTGGTTCAAAGTTCTCGCGCCATTTTTTCAACCAATCAGAAGTGAAACCAAAACCAATCATGGCTTGTGCGTGCACATTTTCCCGCGCTTTGTCTCGAGACGTGTAATTACTTCAAGTTTTGATTGGTTTACTGGATTGTCTCCTTCCTTTTTGATTGGCCAAAGTAATTACTTTGGTTTTGGTTTTACAACACTCAATTGAAAACTGCTCTATATAATTGTAAACTACACATTGGTTTTCAAGGTAGGTATGTACCTTGAAAGGGAATGTTCTTTTTAATCAGAGAAGCAACCATACTGTTTTCTTAGAGAGCACATGTTGAAAAAACATTAATGTGTTTGAAGGAAGATTAACCGGAAGTGATGTGTTTTGTAATCAGTACTTAAAGTGGAGCTTAAGGGATTTTGTCTCGTGAAAAAGAGGGAACTACAAGTAGATACCTGTTATCATCATACTGTACATGCATACAGCTTATATACATTTTATTGAGTCTCCCTTGACTGGGCTTTTCAGATGCAGTTAACTAACTATGGAATTTACAATTATAATACTAATATTATGAAATAGCAAAAGGTTATAATGAAGAAGAAATTCTAAAAAAAATAGGTGGTGTAGTCTTTCATTAAATATACTATTGAATAATCTTTTCTTTTAATCACTCACTGTCCCCATTAATTAACCCTTTGGCGTCCAAACTGGCTTAAACCGGCCAGACTTAGTATTTTACTCTGTCTAACGTGAGACGACTTTACTTGTCAATGGGGAACCCCTGGGAGTCATGGGTTAAAAAATCATCATCTTTGTCACTGCCGCTCCTGTCTCCATCGTTATTTCCCCTAATACTTTTACTTTTTATTTTTTGTCTGAAGTCATGTAGATGAGGTGAACACGACTCCCAGTGCAGGTTGTGGAGTTCTAATGGCTCTCAGGATCCTTAGACATCTTGGCTGTTTGGCTGATGACTCAAGTTCTGATGAAGGTGAGTTAGACATTCATCACATTTGAGTGCAAAAAGAGCATGGTTAATGCGCCAGATTTGAAATTCATGGCTCCTCTAGTCAGGAAGTTCTCCTTTGAATAACAGATTTAGTTGGTATTTATTCCCTAGCTTGTAATACTAATTGACAACTGGTGGGTCATCTGCCGTTTGTCACCTTTACATATCTGTTTTTTTGCATGATTTCTTTCCTTCACCCTGAAAGGCTACTCCTTGTACAAGTGGAGATTTAATAAACTTTTATCAAATAATTATGCTCTACATTTCTTTTCAAAGTGATTCAGAAAGATCTCAACCAAAACTTAGCCTGCATTGAGCTCTTCTCTGCAAATGCGATGGATGTCTTCATCACCACTCTTCAGAAACTAGGGGAGTTTCTCCTGCGACCATGGAGACAGGGACAGCCCCTGCATATAGGGCCACCCTTAGTTATGGTTTCCATGATAACACCACTCTTAGCGTTGGTGACGACAATGTTGGAGCAACTTCTAAACAATGGCAAATATCAGTTTAAGGATACAAGGTTAATGAAGTCACTTATGGTTCTGCATACTGTTATGTGCTCTGCACCAATGACTGGACAACTTAGCAGCCTTGCTCACCAGGTATGGGAAGACAGCAGGAAAGGTTTTTTAGGAATTGGTTATGAAATTATAATTTTATTTCTAAATTTAAGTAAGTTGTATGGATCACTTTGAATCTTCCAAGGAAGTCAGAAAAGCTGTAAGAAACTAGTAGTCACAATGTGTTGCTCAATACACCTCATATCATCATATATCATAATTATCATGGGATTTTAGAGTAGCTTGGTGTAGCTATTATCTCCACGCATTTACCCTCCCAACCATGATACACTACAGAAGACAGACCACAACACTGGGAACTACATGCTGTACTCTTTGCGACAAGTGTGTGGGTTCTTTTACGTCCCACAGAGTTTATGAACATTGAAGGGTTGTGAGATGGGGCGTGCGGTTTATAGTCCTTATCCTAGAAGACTATAGAATGTACATACATACTATACATACTTAATTAACCGCTCCCCATAGGGGCTTTTCATAGGGCCTTTTCAGGGCCAAACACAACGAAACGATAGAACAGAACAATAACAACAAGTTATAAGAATCCCAACTCGTCGGAGGCAAACCAGTTGACTATTTAAAAGTGAACCCGAGAAGTTGAACCAGGGACTAACAGGGTCAAATTCAATGAGTGGTTAAAAAGGGTCTTGAATCCGGGATTTCCCGATCTCAAGGCAAGCGCCCTAACCACTGGGCCACACTGCCTCCATCTGCAAATGTAACATTTGGCGATTAAATTAGAAAGGCAGCACTTTCTCAGTTATTTAAAGACCCTGAGTGTTGGTCTGGTTGGAGTCCAACTCACGACCTCCCGCATGGCAGCCCGGTGCTCAGCCACCACCTTTTTTGGAATGGTTGTTTGCGAATTAGCCCTAGTTGCCTCGTTCAAGGTTAAATAATCTTTTGAATTTCAGCTTAAGAACGAGGCAACAAGGGCTAATTTGCAAGCAAGCAAAAGAATACTAAATAACAGCCATTTTGGAATAAGGTGTATTTCACACAGAAAGCGTTTTCACATAATGACGCTTTTGATAGTTGCAGGCATCAATAATATTGAAAATAAAAATTGAATATTAACTGCATTTAGTTATTCATTAATCAACCTCTTTTAGTCTCTTAGTAGTGGTTGCAAAACTGTTTCTTTTTTTTTTAGATTCAGAGTGAAATTGTCAGTGTTTTTATGACATTTACAAGACCTGTTGTCCAGTCTGCTGATCATGAAGAAGGTACTTATTAAACTTAGAATAATTATCTACAAGAGACTCCTGAGAAAACTACCTCTTTTTTAGAGCACTGGGGGAAAAGCATTTGCTGCTAGGTACATGTAGCTTTTATTTATTTTTTGACAAGGACTCAATTAATAGACTCTAAAGTAATAATTCTCCCATATTTTACACGTGTACAGTCCCAAACTTGCAATCACCTTAGAAGGAAAGTAAAAGGTAAAGTATCTACATATGAGCCAGGAGGGCCATTAGGCCAGAGCTTATCGCGGTTTCCATGGCATGAAGCAACTAGGAGTATTTCTACTCCCCCCTCGATGGGATGCCAGTCCATCGCAGGGTTACCCCCCAGCATTAAATTCTACAGTACCCATTTATACACCTGGGTGGAGAGAGGCATGGTGAGAGTTAAGTGTCCTGCCTAAGAACACAACACAATGTCCCCGGCTAGGACCCGAACCTGGTCCACTCGCTGAGGGGTCGAGCACACTAAGCATGAGGCCACCGCGCCTCCCACTGGAAGGAAAGTACGTTTCAATTATGAATTCTTTCAGAATGGTAAGAATTTGTTCTCTTAATCAAACGTTTGTGCCCATTAAGAACAGTGAGAATCTGTTCTGCTCCTTAGCAAGGACCTCCTGAACGATGAGACATAATTAACTGTTAGATCTTGGTAATTATGGACTTGTCAATAATTTCGATTAGTCGAAACTAAGTAATTCTAAATTTGTAAATATTTTAGATCTTAGATTTTCTCTGAATTAAGCAATTTTAAATTTATAAATATTTTAGAGTGTTAGCTCATAACATTTCCTACTGTTATTTTGTATTTGGAATGTTCTTTTAGTGTCCACAATTAGCTTATATTTAGCTAAATACTTCGACACTTAAACATGTTCATTCACTCATTCATTCATTCCTTTACAGCAATAAATGAAAGTATTTGGTCTTTGATGCTGAAAGAACTCCTTGAATATACTACATCCGCTCCCCAGGCAAGTGAAAGTGTTGTCACAAAAGTTTAAGCTTCAATTAAATCACAGAAAGCTTATCATTGAATAATTGTTTACCCATCTTTTTCCTCCTCTTTTTTTATCATTTCCCTTTTTGTGAATAGGCCTTTCTGGGTGGTCTTGTGTTGCTGTCTGAGCTGTTACCGATACCTTTGCCTATCCGCTCATTGGAGGTTTGTTGAACGCTGGCTTTTAGCTATCAAATGTGTTTTGTGATGATTAATTGCCATCAATGAAAATAGCAATGAGATGTATTCCATTCTCCTTTTTTGAGGCCTCTTTATGAAGAAACTAGGACTATTGCTAATCTGTTTTACTTGTCATTACATTTTTATTCTTCACCGACCTTAACCTCGCTGTCTCGATTACAATCATTATACGAATGCCGCCTTTCGTCTTTTCAGCCCTAGCGAAATGCGGGACGGTTGTCAACCGAGTGTAGTTTATTAGCCAGCTCTTACGAGACCCCTACAGCTCACAGGTAGAGCAACCAAACTAGTGGACGTGACTTCTGATACGTTTTGTTCTAACATGTCCTTTTCCTCTGATATACACAATTGCCACTTTGCTCTAAATTCTGTATATCAGATAAATTTGGGCGCTGTGTCCTAGGACTTGTGGTAGCAGAGACAACAAAAAAGGAAGATAAAATCATACCTGTGGATAAGATTTGAACCCGGAGTTTCAGCTCATCTTCACTCCACTTCACCACTGAAGATCAAGACACCAGTCTCTGAAAATAAAGATTTATTTATCGAAGTTTAGCTTTGTCGTGAAGTTTGACAACCGACCTTTTATAGTGTTTAATATTGTTTGTTAGCTTTTGTTGCCGAGTGATAACAGAGCATTATCAAATTAATAATGCGTAGAATATTGTCCCTGAGCACTTAGCGGTGTGGTGGTCAAGTGCTTGGGTGACGGGTAAAATTAATCAACATTCCCAGGTTCGAGTCCTATGTCCATACACTTGGTTTGTCTTTTCAAACAAATATGACAATTTCCCACAAGTCTTGGGACACAGTTTCCTAAATTAACGATAATAGTAAATTCAAAGATATTTGCAATTGTGTATATCAGATAAATTTGGGGTGAAAGATGGGTTGTTTGTTCATGAAAAAGTCCCATGCCCCTCTTCTTCCCGCACCCCCCACTCCTCTCCGGGATTGCTGATCAAGTTCGTGGTCATTATCATTTGTAGGACATGCCCCAAGAAGAAGCAAACCAAGTAATGAACCACAGGCGGATGTGGAGTGCTCATCTGAATCCGCTTAGTACTGAATTGCAGGGAATACTCAAAGATTTAGCAGGTAAACCTTTGCCTTGTGAAAACAAAGTTACATGTATTGTGAATGAATTACTGCGGAACGTACGCTGCAAAGGCGATTAAGTTTGTTTCTTTCCTAAGATCTTTCATTCATTTGTTTTCCTGTGTTTTTGCTTAGGATCAGCGTGCCACAGTCTTCAGCAGGTCATGAGAAGAGTTTGCTCTCAACTCTCAGACCTGTCTGCTCCCACAGCTTTCAATATTGTCAGGTTGGACTCTCACTCTCTGTTGGTTTTGTATTTGCTACGGAGAAAAACTTATTCTCATTTGGTCGCCCGAGTCTTCTCGCGCCAATCGCGGAATGCGTGCTTTTGTGTCGCCATGTCAGTGGATAATATCATGTCTTTCGTTTGCGAATGGTCAAAATATAAAATCCAGTTGAAAACCACTGCAAAGACTAGCTCCATTGCTCAATTAGCGTATTCGATTCCGTTTGGATTGATAAGACAAGATTACTTCAAGATTTTGGTAAATTAGAATTTATCGATCATTAAAGCCGTAAACCGTTTCATTAATTTGCTGTTGCCTTCTCGTTATCAGAACACTTCTGGAAACGTTGGACAGTGAGATGGGGAAATCAGAAGGGGAAGAAAATAGGTAAGACTGTTGAATGGCCGTGGAATTTAGAACCACTGAGCTGTTTCCGCGCATTATTTCTTGCTTGTCTGCATTTCGTCATAACTGATTAGAGTGTAATGTGAGGTGCTACGTTTCTACCGTGGCCCCATATGAACCATCTGAGCACTTCACATTACACTCTAATCAGTTATGTCTGTTTAGCAAAAACGTAATCCTTCCTTGTATTTCCTCATACCTTGGTTATTTTTTGTTTCCCGGGCGACCTCGTACAAAAAGGGAGAAGGGACATCCCGGGAACGAGTTTGGTCTCTTTGGGGTTACTTCAGTTTCCCACCTCCAGGAGATGACGCACTCAAAGAAGCACACTTTTTCGTTTTTTTGTTTTAGTATGATTTTTTTTGCATGCACATCAGTCTTTACTTTCCATATTATTACCTCTATTTAATACTACCTTCTTTTTTGCTGCTGATTTACGTTTTTTTGAATTAATACCTGTTGTGTCCAAAGTTGTACCACGGGAGGTGTCCGCATTATGACTTTGCTGGCTTACCTATCATCACAACCAGCTGTCAAAGTTTCCCTTCTTCAACTTTTGAAAACCAGGTAAGTATTAAAGAAACCATAACCTGATTTTTCACACATAGATAGAATTTAGAAATTTAAGACCTTTTCATGACCAGGTAGATTATTTCTCCAGCTCCCTCTCATGTTGAAATTTGGAAGAGTTTTTATTTTATTTTATGAAATCGATGTATGTTTTTCAAGTGCGGGTTAGAGAAGTAATCCTCGCACTTTTCTGGCCAATTTAAGCAATTGTAACTTTTTTGGACACCTGGACACCTGGGAGGAAGGGGGCTAATGGAGGACTTACGGCTTACGGTATATTGTTTCTTACTCACGTGATCAATGGCCATTTTTCTTTTAAATCAAAAGAAAGGAAGTTGTTTTTAGCAGAATGGGACTCGATTCCCGTAGAGTAACTTTGGGACATCAGCGACATGGTCGATATATTTGTTTGTTTAAGGACATTGGCAAAGTCATCGTGACGTCATGCGACAAGGCATTATTGACACTCCCATCTGTTACCTTGTTCTTAGAAGAATTGGTCTCCTGACCTGGTTATTTCCTAAAAAATATGCCTCGATGACTTTTAAAAAGGAAACACTTTAAAAATAAATTCAGGCGAGTGTTATTGTATGTTTTGTTGACAGTGGAAATGCCAAAAACGATGACCTGCTCTTCCCCAATCTTTTGCCTTCGATGTTGTCCTGTATAAAAGGCGATTCGGAGAATCAAACCGTGTCTAGATCACAATACTGCGTGGTGGTAAGCAGCTCATGTTTTTTTGCTTTGGCGCACAGAAAGTTACAAATATTTCGCCTTTTATGCTCTCGTGCGGCCGACATTTTCTTTCCTAGCCTAATATGTATCGTTTTTCTAGGTCTATTTCATCTCAGGAAAAGACATCAGCTGCGAAAGTTTATTTAGTTGTATTAGTTATGTTGAATTTAGTACGTTGACCTGATCTAAATTTTACTAATGTAGCTTTTTCTTATAAGATCTTATAAGATCGTCTTAAAATAACGCAAGCTTCTAAAAATCACCTTTCTCTAAAACGAGCACTATAACCCCCCATTTTTTTTTGCCTTTTTGGCAAAAGTAGATCATTACCTTTCTGTGTGGCAAGTTTTTAAAAAATCTTTACGTGGAAACATTTCGGGCGCGAACGTCCTTAATTGGCCACTCACCCACCTATAGGGGCTTTTCAGGGCCAATGAACACAACCACGACAAAACAGAACATTCATCAACAATTTCAAAGAATCCCAACTGGCCGGAGGCAAGGTAGTTGGCTATTTACAAGTGCAGTTGAACCAGGGTCTACCAGGAACAAATTCAACCAGTGGCCAGAACATGTCTTGAACCCGGGTTCCCCGGATCTCAAGGCAAGCGCCGTGACCACTGGGCCACATTGCCTCATGGATTAAACCCATCTCATGTTGCCTGTTGCCTTCAACCAGCACAGTAAGAAATCCCTGCTTTTAGTTTGATAATAAAAAAAGTGAAAGTGATAATAGAGTCCTTTGAGACAAACAAAAGCTTGCGTTCGCGAGGCCAGAATTGCCAAAACGTGCATGCCGCTGCGGATGAGGATTCCACGTTTGCGTGATGTATATATTTGAAGTGCGGGCTGCAGACGAAAGAGTGAAATGATCCGCACTTATCTGGACAATTTAATGAATTGTCTCAGATGGCTCCAACGGGATTCGAACCGATGACCCTCTGCGATGCCGCTACAGTGCTCTACCAACTGACCTATGAAGCAACACAGCCGCAAAATTTCTTCCTTTGTTTAATTGTTTGTTTGTTTTTTGGCTTTTCAGTCCATTGTCCAGTCGTTATGTGATCCCACTGTGAGTCTAATACCGTTTCAAACTCCTTTCACCGACCAACATGTAAGTCGCTACGCGCTAAGGCTTTTTTTTTTGTTACATCCATGCCGAGTTTTCTCGCTATCGTGCGTGCGTGTGGCGTCTCCGCGATATCACCGCAAAAAATTGGATTCAAACTCACTGAAATGAATTTCGTGTACCTTGACAGTAGCGGTGTAGCAGGGTGCGCGATAGAAATCGCCGCTAATCAGGCTTCGAAAACCGCCTGGAATAAATAAATAAATAAATATTGCTAGTGCTAATCACCCTTACTTGCAGTCGAGGACTGAATTGCGAAGGGCGCGGCTCACGACATCGGGCTGAAGGCATACAAAGGCGCCTCTGGCTGCCGCTATACAGTCCATGTTTTGATGTCGGAGCACAGCACCACAGCTAGATGTTAATTAGCTGTGAGTCGATTTTGATGAGGGAGGAAAACCGGAGTACCCGGAGAAAAACCCTCGAGTCAGGTTGAGATCCACTGAAACTCAGCCCACATGCTGGCCGAGGCCAGAACTGAACCCCGGCTCGCAGTGGTGGGAGGCCCGATGGATGACAACTGTCTAGTGTCTAGTGTGTATCCATTAGATAGTGTGGTAGGCACCCTTGCGCATTGCGCACGCGCCCCGATGTCATTTCCTCGCTGTAACCAAAAGCTAAATTTCATTGACCGCAAATACCGAGGTCTTGTTATAGAATGCACTCAATTTGTTTCAGTTGGCAAATACATTACCAGACAAGGAGATGCTGGAAGTGATTTGTGCTGCTTTACTGGAACACATAGGATCAGAAAAGCAGTCCTTTGCCACAATTCTTCTAGCACTGAGAACCTTGCTGACTTTGACAGAACATAACTATGGCGTCTACCACCAGAAAACGTATGTACGAATATAGCATTGTCCTAAGTTATTCACAACAAAGTTACACTATTAATAAGTATGCCGCTTCAATATAGAATGTAGTTTATTCCTCTTACCTTGATCACTGTCAATGACCAATAGAGGTCGGTAAATTTGTTCCTTTCGTATTGCTAAAAATTTCTCAACTATTCGATACCTTTACGCTCGCGAACTCTTCCGTTTAGTTGTGTTTCGTGGCGTTCTACGTATCAAAGATAAAAATGTTATTTCCTCGGATAAATATTGTTTTTTTTTTTGTAGAGCCCTTGAGAACAACAGTGAAGTTTTCTATCGACTCTTGAAAAGACTTTCTACCTCCTTTGAGTGAGTGATTCCAGTTGCTGGATTATTGATAGGAATGTTTTCTATTTAAATACGCTTTTGCTTATTCCTCATCCATACAACTTAGAAAGTAAAGGATGGGGACCATCACCGGAAAGTTTACACACTGGAAATGTCGGGTAATAACTTACTTGCCGCGTTGAGTTAATTGACTTATTTAAACAAGTGTATATCCTTATCCGTAGAATGTCATGCAGCCAATACTGTCAACCTAAGGCGGAAACTGAGGAAAAAAGTCTGTTTCAATTTTTCTTTCTTATGCAGAAACAGCATTCCTGGGCCAGATCATCTGTCAACATTATCAACAACAATCGAACTGTTACAGCTCCTCTTACCGGAAGCCGACACGGCTGAAGTTTTACCTGCAGAACAGGATGACGAAGTTTTGGAAGGAGAATCACTGAAACGAACCACCGAAATTAGTATCAGTGCAACTCAGTTGAGAAACTTCCTTAAATTTGACACCTCAGCCGAAGATGGACCGCTTAAAACCCTGGAGAAAAGACTTGAGGTTTGAGTAAATTGCCTTGTAAGTAAGCGAATATTAGAGGGAACGGGGTGCCACCATTGAAATCCTGAGTTTCTGCTCTGACGACAAGTTGGAGTCTCTTGGTTTTCCTCCAGTTTTAACTTTTTAGTTGCGCTTCCAAGTAGCCGATGGGTCCCAGCCTCCATCCATTTGAGATTTTTGGCTTTCGGTTAGTTTTTTTTCGGATAGCTTTTTTTTTTCGTTGTCCCTGAAAAGCCCCTGAAGGAAGGGGTCAGTTAATTACATTTATTATTATTATTTGCAATTTTTCGTAAAAGTTGTTGGAGTAAGACAGAACGTTATACTGCCCATTGTCGTTTTGGGCACTTGCGCTTTCTAAGAACGCTTCAACAGAGTTCTATTCTTTAGAGTATTTTTTTACATTAATCACCTTTTTTCAGGAAAGTTGTAAGGAAGACGAAGCTCTGGAGCCTTTACTGGATGCCGTTAGAGTTTTAACAGCAATGCTGGGGAAAACAGAAGGCGAAAACGACAAGGAACCAGGTACAAAAATCACTCGAACGAGACGTATTAAAAAGATGTGTAGTTTGATTTTAGAATGTACGAAATTTCATCTAATTGCGATGATATTTGAAACTTCTATTTGATGTCAAGTGTCTTTGATACTGTGTTGGGGCTGGAAGAAACTTCAAGGGCTGTGACTATACAAAAGATAATCCAAATGAGCCTCGCAACAGGCCAACCTCGTTTTGAGGCCTCACTATATACGAATCATCAAGTTTAGGAAATCGTATAAACACACTCTTCGTGATCTATGGGCACAAATTTCACTAGGTAATGCATTTTTTTTTTGTTACAGATCTTCTTATAAGTACACATCAAACATTTTAGAGGACATTTGTTAAAACAGTGGATGTTCCCTTTAAATAAGATTTGGCTTGCAAAGTGTCCATTTTCAATCACATGGGTAATAATTTCTCATTCAAGTCTTGTGATTGGCTGGAAAGATTTGGTTTCGCGGGAAAAGCTCATGGGTCGTGGGTTCAATCCCACTCTGGTCAGAGTTTTCCTCTGTCTTTGTGTGGACCCAATTCCACTTAAATGGTTTACGTGGGTAAAAAACTAGCACTTCATATTACCCTGTAATAGTTAATTCTGTAAAAATAACATAGTTTGTAGAAACGCCGTTACATAAATACAATGAATTTGATTTTGCTCTAGTATTCTAGTATTCTTTCGTGATTTTTTCATCTCATTCACGTCGTACAATGTGGGCGAAGTATCCTAAAAATAAAGTGGTACGAGCGGTTTCAGAGTGAAAATAGGGAATGAAAGATTCTCTGTTGCATGGTCACGTTGTCATCATAACCTCAAATTTGGTGATGTCAAGTCGTCGTTATGCAGAGAACCGCAAAAATTTGTGCTAAAAAGTTTTGTGGCGTTTTCGTCGACGTCATCGTCGAAGATCTTAAGCTCCCTAATCATGGACTCCTGACCTACTAAATAAATTTTATTGTATCATATCTTACGCAATATCGTTTTTGACTTTCCTTCCCTGTCGTGGCACAGTTTGGACAACAATAAACATGCTCGTTTTATGACTCACCCCCTTTTACTTATTTTGATTTTGTTTTCAGAGGACGTTACTGAACCTCAGTTGCCATCCCCTCTACCTCTGCAGACTCTGTTTGTCGATAGACTTGTCTTTATAGAGGGTGAAGTTGAGGATGGAAGCGTTAGCCCCACTCTGTGGTACTCCACCCCTCCCCCCGACGACATTGATCCAGAGGTGGATCTGGTATGTGTTTCATTTTAAGCCTTGTATAAGTTAGCCTGTTCTAGGCTCCCAGATAGTAGGGAAAGAGAAAAAAAATGCATGCGAAAAATGAGTGGGCCTTTCCCGAATCGCTTTTCCCACGCAGTTGTTGTCGTTTCCCCGACTATCTGGTAGCCTGGAACAGGCTATGTATAAGTTTAAAACAGTGCTCGTGTTTTTACCAAACTGTCTCTGGAAATGGTTTTCAATACCAGCCATGTTCGTTTCTTCAGTTTTTTCGTGCAAAAAATTTATAGTATTTTAAGACCAACAAGAACGACTGGACTCGATTCCAAGTCCGCGCTAGTTGATGATGAGTATGTTAAAGCTAAGAAAACAAACAATTACATTGATGCATTTGGTTTTTTTACAGATAAAAAGCAGTGTAGATTCATTAAGAGAAAAATTCTGTCCGGATTTTGACCTCAAAGCAGAATTAGAGAAAGGACTGGTCCCTTCGCCCCCAGGCTCCCCGACTCGAAAGAAAGGTCATAGGTAAGTTATCTCTGGTAAATGGGCAGGCAAGGAGTTGACCGTTACGGGATGGTAGCTGTGCTTTCTCTTCATTTCTTATAATTTCGCTCCAATAAAAAGTGACTCTTCGCCGTCGCCTAGCAAATGTAAATGCACAGCAAAGAATATATTTCCTGAAGGCGCTTTCGTCAAGTTTAGAGGATCTGTACCTTGGTAAGAGAGGTGAATTCTCGAACTGTAGATCTTTTTTTGAAGCTTGGCTCTGCGACTATGGTGCAGCACTATTTTTCCTTATCTAGGTCAATACACATGACCCATCCCTGTGGGGATGGTGTCCCTTTGGTGCACTTTTCAGCAGCTTTCCGATTGCTCCCGACTGCTTGGAAGTTTCATTTACGCGTTACGGTTTTTCTTTTTTCAGAACCAAGAGAAAGTTTGATCCTTTGATATCTGGTCAGCGGAAAGACAACAAGAAAATGAAAACAGGTTTGCTGCAAGTCTGTAATGTGTAAAGTACTTTTCTTTTCACGGCTAAATTCTTCGCGGACCTGAATCGAGTTTAATTGTGAAGCAACATTAGTTGGAAAACTGTGGATAAGTAACATAGAGATGCCACAGTTCTATTGAACAAAAATTATACTAAATGTTTGATTTATGTATTGTAGCTCCCTCAGTGCCCATGCGTGGAGGCGGACGTGGAATGAGAGGCATGGGTCGTGGACGTGGTAACCCACGCATGAATGACGTGTTTCGGTCACGTAAGCAAAACACGAGCCGTCCACCCTCTATGCACGTTGATGACTTCATGGCCATGGAGATTGCAGGAACCCAGGACTCTCAGCCTATGAGAAGGCCAGGCCCAAAGGTATGTTGCTTCATTTCTTAAGAGTTGGTCAGAGTTCCTCGATTTTCACCAATTTCTCAATTATGGTACCCCAAGAATTGCAATTCAGAGAATTGGAGTGTCTTTGAAATGATGGCCTGAAAGAAAACCGTGTAACATGATCAACGTCTTTATTTTAGTCGTCTCTGCGTGTTTCAGGGCCCCCCATCAGGTCGTTCAATGGACCACGGACCAGCAGGGTTTCTTGGAAACCAGGGTCGCTGGGCCGGTATACCGGGCGGTCCTCTTCGAAAAGGTCAGTAACACTGCATCCTTTCAGTTGGTGGTATTCTAGTGAATTACCAAGCTCATTAACTTTGTCTTGTTTATTGGCTTTTTCAAGGTCCTGGTATGGAGAACCAAGGAGCAATGCGCGGGACTGGGCCTGACTGGAGTAATCCTCGGCAGCATCCAATGGGCGCCTTCCCAGGTCAAAGGAACTTTCAAAGAGGGTAAGTTAAGCAGTTACGCAAAAGGCGTGACGTGACTGTAACTTTTATCCGGCCTTCCTAACATCTAAGTACAGAGACAGGGAGACAGGGAGGCTACACCGTCGGCTTCTATTGATAGCGTAGACTGATGATGAAACTACCGACGTTACAAATTAAAGTTAAATGAGTGTGCAGGAGAGGTGTGGGGAATGGTTACTGAATTATTTCGGTGAACTTGTGTATTTGTATTATTGGAATTAACTGGAGTTATGTTTCCCTTACAGACCTGACTGGGGTTCCCAGGCTCCTCAACCCTACAGAGGTAACATTTCATGAGGATATCTTGTGTCCATTTTTGCAGTGTCCACTAACTTAACACTTGGGCAGCGATTTTAATTTTGGCTGAATTTGGCAACATCAATTCGCGTGCGTAATGCGACCAGTACCAGTTGCAAATTACGGAGAATATATTTTTTTTATTCGATTGTTGCAGTGCAAGGCTCAGCTCTCACGAGAATAAATGATTTTAGGCTTTTTGAACGGATCACCAGATCTGTGATTTAAGTTGACTGTGGCGTTTTTAGGTGGTGGAGGAGGTGCATTGCGAGAGAACTACAGTCGACCTCAGCCGATGAGAGGATTTTGGGACGCACCTAAATCCAAAGACGACTCAAGGTGGGAAACTCTTTCTTTGTTTTTGATAAAATCGAATCAGCTTCTTTCAGGGTTTCCACTCCAGACGTGACTCTTCAACAAAAGACGGTCGGAAATAATCCCGAGTCTGCAGGCTTAAGCCTGGTTTTCACTATCGACACAAGCTTAAACGCAAGAAGCATACGCAAACTCAGTAGCTTGTAGTTTATTAGAGCCTTTTGTTCGAACAATAGACACTAGTTAACAACAAGTAAATGCGCCTGCGTGTACTACTTGTGCTTATGCCTGCGTCGCTAGTGAAAACCAGGCTTATTGGTTGAGTGGCTATTTCAAATGCTGTGCAAGACAAAAGCACGAAAGACACGTCACAAAAGGAGCAATGCGTGTCATACTTGGGGTTAATTTGTCCATCAGCAGCCGACGCATAAACAGTCCTACAAACTTGTGCATCATGATCACCATCATGCACAATAATAACTAGGAAGAGGTTGCAGGGTTATTGAAACTGAGCTCTCTTTTCTAGGTTCATGCTCCCACCCAATGTTGGAGGATATCGTCCAGGGACAGGGCGAGGTTACCCGGGCAGGCATATGAGGTCATTTACGCGTTAGTTTAACGCTCTTTGATTGGTTTCAAGAGTATCTCTGACTGAGCGACTAAGCTGCCAGGCGTTTAACATTGGAAGCTGATGTTTTGCAAAAAAACAGCACAGAAAGAGCCGTGTGCGAGCCAGCGAAGTTTATTTATAACAAAAACAATGGGGAGTTAACATACAATATGTTGAATTAAATAAACTTACCGAATTTAAAATATGTATTTGTACAGTAACCTATCACTATTAAAATTCCTCTGAAAGGTTCTCTTTTTTGCACAAACACGTTTATCATTACTATATTGTTATTATTACAATAGCTGTTTGATATCGTTTAGGTTTTCTTTGGAAGTGTAAGCCCAAAACTTAAGTCGCAGCAACACGGTTCTACACATGCACCGCGACTTTCAACACATTTCTCCAACGTCTCTCCAAAACACATCTCGAAGGAAATGGCTTAATGAACGTCGGCACACGATAGGCAATCTTACTTATGAATGAACCTTATTCCTCTTACTACCAAAACTTCATGCTCCGTGATAATTTGACCATATGATACGAGTTGAAGTGTTACGAAATATCACAAAGCTCTTAAAAGGAACATGGTGTGGATTGGCCGTTGTGGTTTTAACTTTCTAGTTACACCTTGTACTACACAGTAATAAAATTATTCTCCTATTATGTCCAGTCCAAGGCCGATTCTAACAAGTTACGTTACAGTTATTCATGGGACGCATTTGTTTGGCTATCGCAATGTGAAGATGACACATCGGGAGTTCGCCGCCATGATTCCACCACAGCTCTATTAAAAGACGTTTCTTCATTTTGAGAGCGAACGCGAGCCATACCTTGACCTGTTCCAGGGGAACTCGAACACCAACTGCGGGATTTAGTCCCGCGGGAACATCGTATGTGACTAAGAACAGCCTCTTCCTCTTTGGGAGATGTGCAGCTAAGGTTGACCTGAAAAGACAAAAAAAAAACGCCGCGTTGGGAGGGATACTGAGGGAGTAATCGAGGAGTAAGAGTCGCGTCTAATTGGGCCTCGTTGCCTCATTGGGTCCTACTTGTATTCTCCCGATTGCGCTAGGACGAGCATAGCATGGAAATTAGATGCAAATTGTTTTCTCTACTTGAACCTAATGCTTGTTTCAGTCTTACGTTGAGAACATTTAAAGCCTGCCTGCGTTAAAAATTGGCAAGTGGACGAAGAATGAACCATTAACATGGGGTAAACTTTAATGATTCGGGCAAACTCGCAGAAAGTGCAAGTTCTCCTCATAGGAGTGGAGATTACAGGTTCGGATGCTCTACCACTGAGCCACAGGAGACTTTCTGGAGGCAGGACATTAAACAAGGTCATATAGCCCTACGTACTGCAAGGAATGAATGTTGAGAGCCCCTCGCTCAGGGCTAACGCTCGAAACGTCAGCTTTCAAATATCTTTACGGTGTTTAATATCTCTGTTTCACTTCACCTCCGACGCAGCACCACAGTTTCTTTAGAAACGAAGCCAATTTATCCTTTTAGAAGAACTCTTCAACAATGTATCACCAAATAGCTCTGTTATGGCGCCAAGTGAAATAATAATTGTAATAAGTGATAAGTATATGGTCATATATGTTATTCTCCGGCCGGTAGGTCAGCATAGGGAAAAACTGTGATCGAGATCAAGGGCACAGTTTTTCCCTTTACGGACCGACCAAGGCCAGTGAATAAATTGCTTTGCTGGCTGCGAACCATTGCTTACAGCGGTTATCAGTCACAAGCGCCCTCAACGAATATTTTTCATATTTCGAAACTAAAATTTAGGTGGACGTCAATCAAATGTTTCCATGATAATAGTCCTGTTTTCTTGGCGGCAGTTGAATTCGTCATGGCAACATTTGATTGATGTCCACCTAAATTTTGCTTTAGAGATATGAAAGAATGTCGTTGAGGGGCGCGTGTCACTGATAACCGCTGTAAGGCTGGCCTGCGGTGCTTCTTATCAAAAGAGAAATATCAGGCAATACCGCAATGATCGATTGATTGATTGATTGATTTGTAAAGCAACACTGTTTACTTCAAAAACAGTTTAAACGCTTCAAAAAAATCTATTTTTTGGTCCTAACGCCGGCTTATCACATAAGCTCACGCAACCAGAGCTAGGGTTCCGCACCGGTTGTCGGGCAAGACAGGAAAATTCGCTCACGCATTGACAAAAAAAATTGTTATTACTTAGTTGACAAGATGATTTAGATTGAGGTTGAAATAGTTAGCATGGCAACAAGCGGGCCATTTGAAACCAAGCTACTTTTTTAAAGTGTTAAAATGAACTCGGTTTTCCAATTTGAAAGTGAAATTGGAAAAGTTAAAGTAGCTCTCAACCCGTTATAGCAATCTTTTTCTTAACATCGCGGGGAGTTTCAACTTGGACCGCTGTTATCTTTCCACCGGTAAAATATGGGGTTGGTCATGAATTATACATTTAAGAACAAAATATAGCGTGTTTTTAGATGGCTATCCTGCTGCTATGTCACGGAAATGATTGCATTATGTTGCGCAATAACAGGTGGTTTCGTCTCAGTAGTTTGGACCATCCTGAGCACTGGAAATGAAATAGTTCTAAAGATTTTTGGACACGGAATATCTGTAATTTGCCGACTTGGCGAAAAGAAACACACTAACTCCGACTTTAAAAGTCTGTAATTCTGACCTGTTTGACGAATGATTATAAATGTAAGCCACTGAACTGTCTTAACAGTTAATTCAAGTACATTGTCATTTGTAACGATGCCATTGTTTCTCTGACAGCCCAAGCAACTGTTGC
>NC_090892.1:70776245-70793745 GCF_036669925.1 Montipora capricornis | reverse complement strand
ACAAGTGAACGAAATGGTTCGCTTGGAGAACTTCTTTCTCTGGATTTCATGAACATTTCGAGAGTGTTGTGCTTGATCATCACACTTCAGTGTTTATCCACCCTGATCTACATGATTCTAAGTTTTCTGGAGCCAATGGAATCGCACATAGTGTTTATCCACCCTGTTCGGCCCCTTATCTTGCACGTGATTCCAAGGTGGACTGGAGCCAATGAAATCGCACAATAGAAAAACACGGCGATTTGCGACTACGATGAAAAAACGGAATTCGTCAAAAACCTTGACTCTCTCTGCCTACGGCATCCCGCGTAATTAGGAGAAGCTGCACTGCCGTACATAACGCAGGTGGATTGTGGAATCAATATCTCTAAAGTCCATTGAATTTTTAAAGATTTTTTAAGCACCTCATACGACATTTCTTCAAACGGCTTTTATTTAATAATTGATATAAGGTTAGTCCTTTGACTATAAATTAAGCATACTCTTTAGACCTTTTTGGCATGAACGTATGACAGCCCTTTGGGAGTCATACACTTTACAATTGCGGCTCTGTCCTCACAAAAACAAATATTATTTCGATAGACTCGGCAAGTAACCTTTCATTTTTACCTTGCACGCAACTTGTTTTATATTATTTCTTTCCCTTTTGTACATTTACAATTATGTTAATGATTATTCGCGTACGTTGTCTTCAGATTACTTATCGACTCGGATACCAATTAACTGCCTGTGTGAAAGCTTGCATTTGATTGAACTGTCTTGAGCAATTACTAGCAGTTATCTTATGACCAGTGCCGCCTTCTGTGAGCAATTGTAGAATTGAGAGTCTCATATTAGCGCAAGCAGGGCGGAAAAGGCGTACGGCTCTATTAGAACACGAGAACGATTTTTTACGATTCCGTCGCGTCTAATTTAAGAGTTAAGAGTGATTGAATAACAGTTAATAGCGAAGTAGAGTCAGGCGAGAGAATATTCACACCTGGGTCATACTGCACAAATTGAACTTGCTGCTCTCGGCCTGTGCGCCATTACCCGGGACCCGGTACTCAGTCAATGGGCAAATAAGTACCATGCACGTCTTACAAATCGTTCAACAGAAATCCCATGCATGTGTTTTAACGTCATTTAAGTAAAGGCGATTCAACTGAACCATCCCCGTATCCGTATGCATCACAGGGTTCAACTAAAGTTTGATATGAAGGCATAGAGATAAAAAGATCGCCCTCTATGAGTAACTTGTTACTCATAGAGGGCTGACTTGTATTACTAACTTGTTACTTACCGAGCGCGAGGGCCGTACTGACAATATTGGCCCGAGGTCGTGGCAGTACGGACCGAGCTCAGCGAGGTCCGTACAAAAACGACCGAGGGCCAATATTCCCCAGTACGGCTCGAGCTAGCTCGGTTAGTAAGTAGTTTATTATATGGTTTTTTAATTACCTTTTGCTTCGTTTTTGCAAGCCCGTAATCGGCCCGGCCGTAGGCATTACGGGAGAATAATGCCCTACACTTCAGTCACAATTAGCCAATCAGAGCGCGCGTACTATTGTAGCCATATAATAATTTGTTCTTATTAACCGAGCGGGGGGTCTGTATGGGAGAATCTTGACCGAGGTTGCCAGTAAAGACCGAACGCAGTGAGGTCTGTACCAGCGACCGAGGTCAAGATTCTCCCATACAGACCGACCTAGCTCGGTTAATAAGATGTTTATTATATGGCCAAACAAGAACAATTTAATTCGTTTAATGTAACTGGTTTGTACTAACTGACATTTTGCTTGCGAACGGCGATGAGTGGCGATGAGCTGAACTTAATTCTGTCAAAGTTTGCTCGTCATCCTCTCTTTTGGCATCATGCTGTTTGGCACTTCCATAAATAAATATTGGTAGAAGAAAATACTCAATATTTTTGCATTTTAGTTTGCATCTTTTCAGCGGAAAACATTACCCGTCTAGATGCCGGTCTAGATGAGAAAATCTAGACCGCGGTCAATATCGATTTTAGCCAATCAAATTCGTGAATTTTGTAGTTCCCAGTCCTCGTGAGACAGAGCCGTATAATAAATGTAAATAAAACCCATTTTGTTATACGTACTGAGCAACATTAATTTTATCCAAGTGTGTTGTATGCCTTAGTTTTTGTTATTGAAATTAGATTTTGCAGCCATCATTGCTATCTGTAATCAAACACATACCACTCAATTTATCTTTGTTTGAGGCAAGAACACATTCAGCTGATTGCCATTTTATATATTATTGCCTGAGTAATTAGAATAAAGATAGCTTCGATTTTTACGATGTATTTGCATCATATCAGTTTATCATATGCATTCTTTGAAATTTTATGATTATAATTACCAGTATTAGATGCTTCATTGTAAACCTGGTCTTTTCTTTATCTTTTCTTTACATAATATTAAAAAAATTGAACTTTTTATGGTTTTATGAGAAATCTGAATATAAATGAAGGTACAGTAGATCTAGTGAGGGTAAACGTGTTCTGTAGAAAGAGTAAATATTACTCTGACAAGGGAAGTAAAGTTTAAGAGGGTAAATTTTACTCTTGAAAAGGAGTGGTTTTGTACCTTTTTTATCTCACCCCAGCTTTGGAGTTAATTTAACTCTGTCAAGGGTAAATTGAACTCCATTAAAAGAGTTTAATTCACTCCAATAGAAGAATAAAATTTGCTCTTGTATTGGAGTGAATTTTACTCTACAGGAGGGGTAAACAACACTGGAGTAATTTTACCCAACAAAAGAGTAAAAGATATAGGAGTACATTTTACTCCATAAACGGAGTAAGCAATACCGGAGTGAATTTTACTCCAAAAACGGAGTGGTTTTGTACTTTTCTTTTTACTCCCTTTTTGGAGTTAAATCTACACCTTGACAATAAATGTGCAGCTTTAGAAGATTCCATTGAAACCGTGGCAATTAACTTTGATTTAACGAATGAATGAAGCCGGTAAGTTTGCCATATTTCTACATTTTCAGGATTTCCTTTTACGAAAATCATTTGACATCAAATACTTTTAAAAGACTCTGCATGAGTAGCGCTTCTGCTCACCAAGATGCTATGGCTTCCAAAAGGTCTAAAATATTTGTATTTCTATTTGGGTTGGGTCAAAGGTCACACTATTATGCGTCACTTATGATTCTCATGCCCTCAAAACAACTAAAGACCTAAATGGCCTAAGTCGATCGACAGTCACTTTCTTTGAGTCGGGCGAAGATGGACGTTTACAATAAGAAAGTCAGGTGAAATTTCGTTTTGTTTGCTTTTCTGCAACGGACTACTTGACTCGAATTGACTACAATTGTAGTTACATGTTCCATTTTCACAATGAATCTCCAATGAACAGCAATAAATGTACTATTTTCCTGAAAATATAAACAAGTTATTATTTTGAACTTCAAAGAAACCCAAGATTCTTAAATATTAATAACCGTGAGTAACTTTCGCAGTTAATTAAGACCGGTCATTGCTAAAAAGTTGCCAAAACTCGACCTCGGCTTGATGTGAGGATCAAGGCCAATTATTCTGTTGTTCAATATTTATAATTTTGTGTGTTCCTACTATTTACAAAGGGTCTTTTTCATTAAAAACACCACCACCTCCTGTAAGGACTTAAATTTCAATATAACACATCACGAAAAGCTAAACCCGTGATTATCCGTGATTAATCATATTTCATTATTTGTCCTCTCCGAAATTTGCGTCAAGATACACTCATGATTTTTCTGTTAAGAATCAGAAAAAATAAACAGTGGCTCAACCGAAAGACACATTAATTGACATCCACATTGAGAAACAGGCATCATTTTCAAAATGGCAATTTTTTTCTAATTTTGAGCTTATTCCTTTTGTAATTCGATATTAATTTCATTACGCGACTATCTTCTCATTGTCACATTTGCAAATAATTGTTGGGCAGATAATTTGATATGATCGGCACCACAAAATATCAATTCTGATCACAAAGTAACCTTTTTTTTTCATTTTCCCGCTCAGTTTCCATCACTAGAAGCTCCTGATTTTCAAGAAAGGTGTCAATAAGATTTTCTTGAATCAAGGATTCACGGTCAGCCAGAGACAGCCTCAAGTGAGTAAAGATACCTTAACTTTAAGAGTGATTATCTTTTCGCATATTTTGGAGGCAAAACATCGTATCGCGTAGCGTACTCGGCCAAACGTCAATGATCGTTTTTCGATTCGCTGATATTGTGGTGTTCTTGCCTTCTAACCTTCAACATCAACTCTGGTTTTCCGCCCTTTGAAAAGAGAAAGAACTTTATTCATAAATCCATATAAACCGGCTGTCAGCAGGTATTACTGTTCAATTGTCCCGACGCCATAATCGGCGGAGTCACTGCGTGTTATTTTTTGATACCTATGAAGAGCGAATTAAGACCTGAGTTAGTTCCTGCAATCACCTAGATCCAATCCGGATTTTCCGATACTCCTCTCGGCTCTAATCCGTCAAAAAACACTCGTCTTCAGGATCTTCTATTCGATGGGTTTCTTCGCCACAGAATATACTTAAATTCATTACCAGTAGAGGAAAATTAAAACTAATATACAGCTGGAGTTAATGTTCGAAAGCGGTATTGAATGTTCACCGGCTTGATATCGTCAAAACTCGACTGTCTTGGTTTACAGGCTGGCATCCGAGGGCATTTATTCTTACGATTTCCGAATATATTAGAATTGACCCTTAACCGTGCGGTAGTGAACAAAAGGAAAAACCTCCATGGCAAGAATATTTTGCCCTTCTTTCTACGGGATGGTCGAAGTAAAGACGATGCATAAGTAATGATGATAAACGGACTCACTAGACTCGATGTTAATTTGAGGCATGGGGACCTCGAGCAACGATTCCTTTGAGGAGTAAAACGACTATGAAACAGGGGCACCCAACGTAAATTTTTGGAAAATATCTGTTCGGATTTGAGATCTATAATTTTCGGAACATTTGTTGTAAAATTTCTTGCTTGCCTGCCTGTCCTAGGATTTTCGAACATCTAAAAAATGGTATAATTGCCGATTTTTGACGGAATTTTACCCTGAAAAGGTCACCTAGAATTTTCGGCGGGCTTTTTTCTGGCTGAAATTTTCGAAAAGGTAAGTTTTGATCCCTTCAATTTTCGGATCACTAGACTTTCAGCTGGGAAATCCGAACAGATGAAAAATTTTTAGGGGATGCAAATATGCTTTTAACTACCGTTTAAATACCAAAATACGTTTAACAATGCTATGTTTAAGTGGTTTTGAACTATATTCTCGTTGGGTGCCCCTGATGAAATAGATTAGATAAGCAAAAATGCTGGTTCTCGCTCTTGCATTTTACATTTAGGTACATTCTTTACATGCCTTCCTCCTCAAAACAACGGTATCAAATGGCCCAATTTGAAGTGCTGTGGATTTAAGCACTCGACGATAATTTTTCTTTTTTCTCTTTGAATTTCAAAGCCACATTTGCTTCCAGGACGTTTGGAACACATTTATATGAAAAAAAAAGTTGCAGTAATTGCAAAATAATCGCAATAATGGGAGATCATATTTTTCGGTGAAATTCTTGTTTCCGTCTCGATCGAGTCTTGACATCCGTCTTCATATCCATCATCACCAACCTCCGTTGAATTTTGATAAGAAATACGCGCCATAGATTTTAACTCATTTATTCCTGCTACGATTACAATATTTTCGGTAGCAAATCTAGCGCGATTTTATCAGAGATGAATAGCAAAGGATATTTGGAGCGTACCTTCAACTCTATCCACTGTTTTAGTATATACTTATTCCTAATATTCGATCGGTTTGGTCCACATTTAGCTATTAATGACATCAATGTTGAGGTTTTTTTATGGGCTCTCTTCGTAGCTATTACCGTCGAGGCGGGCAATCAATTGTTGGGATCGATCGTTTACGGATGATTTCATCAATTTTGAGCTTAATGTTCCTTTCAAATTTATTGCCTATTCAAATGGACCATATTCAAAACGTTTCCGAGACAAATTTTCATAATAATGCTCCTCTCTGCAATTTGTAGGCTTTCCAATTTTGCTTTGTTCTGTTTTAAACTTTGAATAACCACACAGCGATGGACCAAAAACATGCAAAACAACGTGTATAAGCAAAATGGTAGGGCTTAACCTGCGATGAGGTGTACTTTTTCTTTAGAGAAAGAAAAAGTACGCCTGATACAATTTCTTAACGATTCGTCTGCCCGTAGTCCAGAATCTGGACTTTACTCTGATTGGTCGAAAATCAATAGACTCCGTGTTCTTGGTGCTGACCAAAAGAAAAGCGGACTCTGGGAACAAGATTGTGACTCGCCCAGAAGCTTGGGCTGCGGCGACTTGAAAGACTTGACACGATTTCTGCAGAGCCTCTCGCCTCTCACCTCTTTGGTGAGTTTTAGAGAAGCTCTGCTCACAAGATGCAGCAGCCTAAATATCATTCCTGTTCAAAATCCTTCTCGGTGGCCAAAATTTGATCAGATGTTAACCGATGTTACTAGAAGTATGATTTGCAATTCTGCAACCAATCGGAGCGAGGATCCAAGAGCTCTGGCCACTTCCATAGACGAGCCGGAAGTCCGTGATTTGCGGACTTCCTGCCTTGGAAGTGGCCAGAGTCCGTGTTCTTGGTGCTGACCAAAAGAAAAGCGGACTCTGGGGACGAGATTGGGCTAGTCACTCTGGTCAAACAGGTTTAGGCAGCAATAGAGCCTTATACACGAAAAATGTCTACAAGCAACGGCTTACGCATGCTCAATAAAGAATCTACAAGGTTTTTTTAAGAAAGGCTCTGCTGGCAGGGTGCAGCTGCTGTTGCTTCGACTTCAGATTTTTTTCCACAAAAGCAGAGATAATGCATCCGAAATATGGTTTGTCTTAAAGAAGATGTTATAGTTGTTCCTCCTATCCAGGTGATCTGGCCGTAAATAATCAACCAATCAGATTCAAGGAGAAATTATTTTTAATGCCGCACAGAATTTTTTGCGCGCCTAGCCTTCAGAATGTGTTCCATGGATGCAACGATGGCGCCGTGAGGGTAAATAAGGCAGTTCTTTATCGGAAGGGTTTTTTTTATCAGTATGTTTTTGTAGTGAGTAATTTTAAAACCATTGCATTTTAATGGGGTATTCAGCTTTGTTTGCTGAAGGAAGTGTGTTCAGAAGACGCAGGCAAGCCAGCTGTGCTGCTCTAACTAAACATTCACTACGACTATCGAGTCATCGCCTAGTTCTAAACCAATGTTATTAACAGTCGTTTACTTTCATTGTCTTCAACTTTGGTGGACTGAATGGAAAAACAGTGGCTCGGGGGACTTGTCAAGACTTTGCACTTCAAGATCAAGATCTGAGCGCTCCCATGAAACGAACGACGCTTGAACAGACTGCAAATGAAAACCTATGCTTGCCTGTGGCAAATTGCATTGATGAAATGATCTCGCAGACTGTTTTGTTACTAAAGAAATAGACGTGTTGCTGAAATTATTTAGTGCACACTGCCATAGCTCATCGGTTAACAACGTGATATCCTCGGAATACTGAACTTCATTCACCCGTCTGTTTACTTTGATTGGAACATTGCCTTGTCCTGGCGAATCTTCGGTTATTTCACCCCGAAAGTAGTAAGTACATTTGTAATTTCACCGATTTGAAGAGTACTTTTATTCCAATACTTAAAAGTAGTGAACATTTCTTTAACCCTTTCAGGCCCGATAGTGCCAAATGGCACTTATAGATTTTACTCTGTCTAACGCCAAACGATTTTACTCGTCAATGGGGAACCCCTCGGGCCTGAAAGGGTTAAAAGAACTCAAGTGTACATACTCATAAGTTAAGTCTTTTTTGAAAGGAAGGTTCAATTAATCAATCATTTTGGAGCTAACAAACCTGATGCAATTTTTGCAATCCAGACACTGTCTCTGCAGATCGAAACCCAAGGTCGGAAGTTCCAGGGTATTACTCAGAGAGGGGTGTTCCACAGATATTTTTACAACCAGTGTTTCCCAGATTTTGTTTAGCAAACTTCCTGTGTTTTTCTTTGCTAGGGGCTTTTCCACTTAGTTCATAAACTGCCCCAGCACATTCTTTGACAGTGTCATAGTCAGCATTCCCCAACCAAAGAGAAACTGTTAATACTGTGCTTAGTAAATTGTATGGCTCAATTATCTTCACCCTGACACTTATCTCCCCAGTGAACTGATGTGACCATTTCAACCATGGGAAACCATCAGTGTAATCCATAATGATAATGCTGCTGTTTGGTGCTGTAATTGCACTCTGCACTCCTGACTGACTAATAAATAGTGTTAAGTATTTCTCAATGTCAACATAGCCAACAACTACCTCTCCCAATTCATTAAAAGTCAGTCCAATCTTTTCTAGCAATTCTTGACGTGTGTCATTAAGTTTATCAAAAGTTTCGTCCTTACTGAGAATGCAATCAATTGTTCTTCCCCACTTGTTTCTCAAAATGTCTTGTGATAAGAACAAGTTAAGTATTAAAAACAAGAACTTGTTAACAAAAGTGGACTGAGAGCTGTATACTGTGACTATCACCTTATGAGGAACTTTATCACCTTATGAGGAACTACTATTAAGGAGAGCTAATTACAAGTTAACCACCTTATATAACAGAAGATTACAAAACATCGCAGTATTTATGTACAAGATTAAAAACAAGTTGCTAACTCAAAACCGTCGTAGACTTATTTACTTGCCCTAATCATAAATATAATCTTAGAAATACTGATTTTTCAATAAACAGTTTTAACACAGTGAAGTACGGTAAGAACAGCCTTAAGATACTTCGGACCTCATTTGTGGTCCAAACTTAATTCAAGAATAAGATCGGAACCTTCTGTTAGTGTTTTTGAGAACAAAATTAGAAAACTTAACTTTACATACTTGATTATAATTTTTTCTAAATTATATATGTGTACATACATTTATATTTCTTGGCATTGAATTGTGAATTAGATTAGATTTATGGTATTTTTGTTTTCTTTCCTTTTGTCTCCCCGATTAGTAGGGCACATGTGCCCGGCTATAAGATTTGAGACTAATGCCAAATGAACCAACAATACTACAAGAAAACTCTTTGAATGCGGAATGTTCCCTTTTAAAAACCAAAGGCATTAGGGAGTCTTTAACAAATAAACAAACACAAACAAGAAACATTGATGGAAAACAGTATCGTTAATACTGTATAAAAATTACACACATCAAAAGCAAAAGTAAAACACGAAGTGATTTTCATACGATCATGCAACTTGTTGCACGAAGCTTCCATCCAAATCGGAAGAGATTTGCCGTCGAAGGATGTTTTCCAACCGTCCAAATCAACATTTCCCATATTAACAACAACATTATGAGTTCAAGTCACGGTATTAGTGAAGAATAAAACAATTCCCGACAGCAAACATCGTGAGCGTAGTGGCCACCATCATTCAACCTCCTCACAGTGATGCGCGTGCTGCCTTTTGGGATACGGCATTAAAAATTTCTCCCCAGTCTCGCGCAATGACGTCACCAGATCACCTGGATGGGATTTGGCAATAGTGTTATTTACAGTCCTGAACATTCTAGAGAAAAAAAAGAATCGTTCCACTTTCCCCGACTCGAAAACGTTTGTAGTTGTGGTAAGTCCTTTGGAATATATTCGGAATCAACAAATCTCGAATCAAAAAAGAGCCGAATAGAACTTGATGCTTCCCACAATCGGGGAATCAGCCGAGCTTGACAGAGAAATTCGACCTTGTTCGCTGAACAGTGGTTTTAATCAAAGTTTTAATAGTGACACACTTCTAACAAAATGATAGTTGAATAGCTGCTGCTGGAGATATTAGTATGTTTTATATTGTACTGTTGCCGATTGCGCCTGATAACATGAAGGATTCGGATCTTTTTTGCGATTTTATCTCGAAATTCTTTGTTCCTTTTAATAGTTTGATCCGAGAAACCGTACCAACTGTCAAGCAGGATTTGCAGAAACACAGGAGCTCATGAGTTGAAGCGAGCAACTTCCATATTAAGCCTATGTCACGGCATTTTACAGACCTATCTATTTTAAGACTACCTATTCCAAGTTAGTTTCTTGTGATTGGTCTAGGGCGCCCACGGGAGTCTCATTCGCGGTAAATTCAATCCAAAAATAAATCGGTCTGTTGTTCGCTCCTCCACATGGGGTCCTGGAAATACTAGTAGCTTTGATTGCATGGATAAAGTCTGACTTCGCAGACATTCCAGCTAGAATCCTATTTTGTGTTGGTCGTCTCGCAACAACTTGCAGGTAATTTCCGGGAAAATCTGATTGGCTCACATTTATAGCATGACACAAGATAACATTACTCTTTACAGGTGGGCGGCAGACGACTCGTTAAGAAATTGAATTGTAGCAGGCGTCCCTTTTCGCGTTTTGTCTAAAAGAAAAGTACGCATGATCCCAGGTTACGTAGGGCTCTGTTTTGTTCAAATGGCAAACCAGTTTTCACTTGCCTTTGTTGCCTTCCTACATGGCTCGCGTGTAGATGTGTTGACTTCCCTTCTCGTGCTTCCGGAAAGTCATTGCTTTTGTCAACGGAAATTCTTCAGATTTGTTTACAGTTAATTAAGGTAGAATCTATGAATTTCATGTGAGGATGCCATTTGATATTTTTCCATGGGCTCTTGTCGTAGCTTTTACAGATGATTTCATTAGTTTTGAGCCTCGTGTTCCTTTTAAATGTTTCGAATTGAGAAAAGACTACTCCAGACTTCAAAAAGCTTGTTCCAGAATGCACATATTTTCTCTTGTTTGTTATACCACGAGATGTCAATGATGGCCACGGTGGTGATCAACACAGAAGGGCTTACACGCCTGGACATCTCTTGATAATTACACGATGTATAGTATTTTGCATCTCGTATCCCACCTTGGTTGCCTGAATTTCAGCCGCCTCCTCCGCTCGCCTCTGTCCCCAAGTGACCGTCTCACAGAGTGTCGGAAGAGGCGGCTGAAATTCAGGCTAACAAACCAGTTTGCCAGCAACACAAAAATTGAATAGTTTTGTCAGAGGAAGGAAGCCGTCAATTAAAAAAAATAAAAAATTAAAAAGGTAAACTCGTATTAACAGGTTGTTACATGTTAAGATAATCTTATCATTTGACGTGCTGCAGCTGCAATGCACTTGAAAATAAAGGACGCTTTCCACATCTCGTGATGACTCGTGATTCATCGCACACGCATGTATGGTTTGTTCGGTAACGTAAATAATTCTCTTTCAGAAACATCTTTTAATACTGCTGCAGCAGTACCCTCAGGGAAGACAGGGACTAAAGGTAAAAGTTGAATCACTATTTCATGTTCGTTTGTCTCTTGCTTTCACGTACTACAACCTTCAAATTGCTTAGTTTTTGGTTTTTGGACAACTGAAACACACTGATCACTGGAGGCTCGTCAAGGAGCTCCAAAATTTTTAAACCATGGAATCCATAAACATCAGGTTTTTGGTCCGGCGTTGCAAGGTAAGTTTCAGTAACCGGGGGTCGTGCATTCTTCCATTTTTCATTTCACGGTTTTCGATCCAAACCTGCCGGCCTTTCCATCGCCATCTCTAATCCACCTCTTAGTTACAAAAATGCCAAGAAAAGACTAACCTTGGAATGCGAAAAACCTGTTTTCTTAGTCCTGCGTACTAATTCGTTTTACGTTTCGTTCACACAGAATCTCAACTGATTCTAAATAGTACAAGTACTATAGAAAGGGAAAGATAACTTAAGTTCGTGGCAATGTTAAAATGTGAACTGTGTTTTCGGCTATTCATTTCTCGCAGATCACACGACTTGTGGTCATATGGTCATATGATTCTGGTGGTAATGCCATTCAGTTGATTCTTGATGTTAGTTACGCCTATATCCTCTTACAGAGAGCCGCGATGTCTGACTGACATATCGATTTGACCTCAATTACGAGGTGGACTTTTAGAGGAAATGGGGAAAATGGCGTTATAATGGTGGGACTATGCAAGTAAGCCAGGAGCCCAATGATGTCATAGGCTCCTGGTAAGCTTAATATTTCAACTTTTGAAACAGTTAATCCTTAAAGGATCTTATACTCGAAATAAACGGAGTGCCTTTTAATTAAGAGTTCACTGAAGGAACCATCGTGAGAGACAAACGTAGTGCCCATGAATTTCGGTAATCTTAGAAATGCTGAGAGCCAGTAGGAGCCCTTCGGATCATGGAAACAACAATCAGGATGAACCTGACGAAATACTCCTCTTTTCCTAGTTAGCAGTAAAGTCAAAATATTGATGAAAAAAACTCATTTTCTTCAGTGAATCGAACTCCTCCCCCTATGACTGAACTGCTGAGTTGCAACACAATAGAATGCGGCAAAAGGCTACAATGGAGCGAATTTTCTGTCAAGTCACTCCAAAAGATAAAAGGTTGGGGGGAGGGAGGGAGAGGAATTTGCAAACTGTAGTCAGCCGAGAAACGTCGCGGTGATTCACTGGTGGAACCAAAGAACTTGAGACAGGATCTCGCAGGAATTTTTGAGAAAATCAGTGTCAAGTGAAGTCATTCAACCACGTAAAGCAGTATTAATAAAACCTAGCCAGAACTTAATTAAGCAATACCAACTCAGAGACAACCATAGCCGGTGGACACTTCTTGAATCCCTTCAGATCCCTCAATGGAGCCGTTTAGAAGCTCGACTAAAAAGTAGGAAATTTGTCAAGCTGTTTTATATCTCTATTTTTTCCAACTTTGTTAATATTTGATTTATTCTTCTAGCATTTAAACATTAATACGAAATTTGTTCAGTGTACATTCCCATATGAATATATTGAGGTGGACTTCACATTCATAACAGAAAAATATGAAAATATGAAAATCGCCTGTTTTCACCTTTGACAGACAGGTTGAAATGTTGCATTTTCTTCATGCGGTTTTCAGAGGGTGAATAGCTTTTTTACTCTTTCTTTTCTTGGCTGTGAATATCCGATTCTTTGGTTAACGCAGATTTGTTTTTGAATGCGGCCCCTTTGAAAATTGATCACCATATTTTTAAAAATTCTGTTAATCGAGTTTAGATAAAAAAGTATTTAGCCCAAGTTTCCGGGCAAAAATGTCCAACTTTGCAAACATTTTTTACCAAAGCTTTTAACAGTTCAGGTTTGCTTGGCAAACAATATTGTTTACTTTAACCTTTGACTCAAACTGGAAAGTTCTTCTTATAGATAAGAATCGAAAAGTCACACCGACAATTAATGAATCACCTTTTGAACTTTAAAACGTACGCGTCAATTATTTTGCTTTTCAACGGTAGATTGAAAATAGCTTCCATTCATTTTAGAACTACTTATCTTTGTGCGTCAACAAGGTGGCATTTTAATGTTTTGCACAATATTTTCATCATTTAACAGGAAGTAAATACCGCCTTAGGCTGTTAGTCATCAATTTCAATGTTTCACTTCAATACAATGGCACGACATTTTCACCTTAGACTTTGTTTCGAGTAGATCAGGCTCTCCCTTTTCTTAAAATTTCGTTCATAGCAATTTAACAAACTTGAGTTCCCTATTTTAGGAACACCTTTCTCGTGTGTTTATTTCAGACAATGTTCTAAGCCAATCAAATTTAAGAACTGAAATATAATCTCAATTCTTCAATTTGATTGCGAGATTAAACACTGTTTCCTTTTAACTCCGCAAATGTTTGATAATTGAGATGTAATGAAGATCTCAGGATTCTTTTTTTTTACATTTTATGATGTGATGGGCACTCATCTCTCACTGTTAGTTGGACAATCCTCTTTTTGTCAATTTCTTCACTAATCGATGCTTTGCATTTGTAATTAGCTCGTTCCCTTAAGAGGAACCACACGTTGTCGATTTTTTTTTTTACTGTTTTGGAAACAGCGTTGCTTAGGAATGTTTCTATACACGGGCATACCTCGTTGGTTTTAGGATCCCAGCAATTTGGTTTACTTCTTTGTCGACTGGAAAGGAAACTGAAGACGGGAAAGGTATGGAATTGTGCTGTTATTCTATTTTGCTTTGCTGAGTCAACCTTCCTTATAACGAAGTTTGCTTGATCTTCTCGAACACATATCGGTGATCGGGCGCAAATTATCTGAATTTCAAACCTCCCTGCAACATGAAAGGCATCATTACCGCAGTTAAGGTTGGTGTTAAAGAAAACAGTTAAAGAACTCTAGTCTGAGTTGAACCTCGCGTTGAAATTAAACGTTTTGTATAAAAGAGAAAATGGCGTTAGCCGTTTAATTGAGGAAAAAGCGATGATAACGCGGCAGACGAGAGACATTTTTTGCGAGTTTGGAAGGAGAAGCGTTTTGCTTCTTAATTTGAATATTTATGAACAATACACCCAAACGAATGTTAATGCATTGTAGTTAAAAATTAATGCTTGAAAGGTTGCAACTCGAATAAAACGCAACCTAGTGAAGGCTCATTGACAATAAATTAAATAAGATTTTATCATTTTTAAATTATCAAAAAAATCTGCAATGGCTTTTTTAAATTTCCCCTGAAGAACAAACCTGCTGTTTTCATTCACTCTTTCATAAAGATCACTGTATGATGAGGTGTGATTACATGCTTTGCTTGCTCAATTGTTTCTGTTTTTCCACTTTGGCGGAGAAATGAAAAGAATACGAAGACACATTAATAGTTTTGGTAAAACTCTCAAGCATAGACTTGATTTTGTCTAACCAATAGTCTTTGTGAGCCCCGTTGCTTCCAATTAACACTTAAATAGTTTGTTTTTATTTTCCTCTTCGTTGTTTTTGCACTATAGAGGTGCTCAAAACCTTTTCTTAAGAAGCTCAAACTGGCTAAACCTTGGCAATTTTATTTCATCTCAATTTCTGCGTTCCTTTTCAGTTTGAACGCGGGAAAAGGGTAGTCATGGTGATTCAGGTATTTGCCAATTAAAACGACTGGCATACCACACATTGTAAACTGACTCACCGTATGTGCCCGTATAGACAATGTTCCAAAAGGCTGAGTGGTGACAATAGACTATATATAATCCTTCTTTTGTTTGAAAATTATAATCAATGAATTTTTCTCATTCCGCGCCTTTTAGAAACGATAATCAACTCAACTGACATTTCGTTGCAGCTTACGTGCGGAAACAAACCCCGTAACGCAGTCAAATTGGTTCACTTACTGTTCGCGACATTTTTCGGTAGCAAGGGCGCGCGGTTTCAGTATTACCTCCTTCCATACAAGACCATATAAAGGTTGTCGTGTAGCGTCTATGACACATGATTTTTGTTGCTCTTCGCATATAGGACAGTCCTGAAGGGGTAGTTGGGATTGATCTCTTTGGTGCTTCTACTTCCCCACCCCCCCCCCCCCTAGTAATCGCATGTTCCGTTTTGAAACATCTCATTTACTGTATACTGTATACAGATGCTCTACTGAATCATGATCATGTTGAAGTTCAAATAAGGCCTTATAATAACTACTGTAAAGAATAAGAGTTAAAAATACGAGCTTTCGCTGGTCATGGCAACATCAGGGGTAAGAAAATTGTCCTGCGTGGAGCTTATATACAAGTTAATTCATAAAAGTAATAAGACTGAGTGGAGTTCAAAAGCTTGTGATTACAGTTGAGCCCACGTTTCAGCGGTGTTCGTTTCAGAGCGTGCAGAAGCGAGGCTCGATAAAATGAGAAAAGAATAAGAGAGTTAACGCGCGAAATGCGAAAAAAAAAATAATGTGTTCCTACCCAGAATTAACGTTGTTTCTTTGAACTGCAAATCTTCTAATTCCTTTAGTGCGTTATTGATCGTATTGGTGACGGAGTCCACTGACTCACCTATACAAAAGGTGGTCGTGTCGTCAGCTTATATGTAGGGAGATGCAAAACTAACAGCCTCAAGTAGATCACCGATGTACCGTGGCCACCTAACAAAGTATATTACAAACTGTCCGCCAATCAGGATGTGTGAATTTGATTGACAGTCACGTGCACGTCTCCTTGCAAAATTCGCACAGTAATTGTTAGCTGAACACCGTTGCATGGGTTGTTGAGTTGACGTATTTACACGTAATTGTCAAATGTGAAGTTTGTTGGGTGGTTACATGGCCACCATTAGGCGCGTTGCGCTTTAATAAGTTAGCTTTCTCTTTATCATCAACAGCGAGACTCGTCATCACGTTTCAACGGACCGATTGGTTTTCGAGCTTTGGTCGCTCTAGACAGTAGATTCCAATAGGCGGAGGTGGTTTTAACTTCATAAAATTTCCTCTTAAAATAAGCTGATTTGGCCTTCCTAATGTCAGATGTTATTTCATTTCTTAGTTTTTTTGTAATCAGCCCACTTGTCAGGCTCTTTGGTTTCAAAGACTTTCTTAAATAATTTGAACCTTCGATTAATTTTATGCTTGATTTGTTTATTAATCCAAGGGGAGGAGACCCTTCGTGAATTTACAACTCTGTGCGTGTTGATCACAAACGCTACGGAACAATTGCTCCCAGGCCCACGGGGAATCATCTTTGTCTTCGAAAACTGTTAAAATGTGAAATGGTGTTCGCTCAACATGTCTTAAAATCTTTTTCATTAAGTTGATTAAAATTTCTGGTCAGGATAATTTTGGATGGAGGTCTTTTGCTGTTTAGCTTGAAAGTTGCGTAGATAAGGCAGTGATCTGATAAATCAAGCGGTAGTGCTCCACTCTTACTGACTAAGTTCACCTCAGTCGTCACAATCAAGTCAATCATATCTTTATTTACCCTCGGACTTTAGAGTAGCTTGGTGTAGCTAGAATCTCCGAGAAACCTCCCAACCATGATACACCACAAAGGATAGACCACAACACCGGGAATTACATGACCCAGCCTTTCGAATCCTTAAACCACACCAAATAATGTATTGGTGGTTTGCAACCAATCCCTAGAGAGACACATAACGCTGCTGCAATGCACAATTGCTGGTAGGCGAACAAAAGGAGCTAATGAGCTCAGGGAACTTTATCTGGGTCCAAGTGGCTTCAAGGTTGCCATTGATTGAATCCTTACAGTATATCACCTTGAAATGTTCAGAGTAGTATAAAATGCAACCTGCTCCTTTGCATTCTCGGCGGATGAATTTTAGTCCGTCACTCTGCAGACCATGATCTCAATGATAGTGAGAATATCAAATCCAAAAATCGTTTTTAGTACACGCAGTTCTTCGACTTTGTTACGTAGACTACAAATGTTTAAATGAGCGACCTTTTAGTCTTTTGGTGAGGTATTTATTTCCTGGGCAATTTCATGCAAATAATCACTGGTAGAATCGCATTGTGAAGTTTCGTTGTTAAGTGGATCCGTTCCTGCCATAGACGTGAAAGATTCTTCGGACAGAGAAGCAAATGGTAGTGCATTAAAATCGTAAGAACAGACAGGGCGTTACGTTTACACACCTGATGTGGTAGGTGAGATCACAGACCCTGCACTCGAGCAACTGAATCTGTGGTTTTTAAGCAATG
>NC_090892.1:70763745-70771245 GCF_036669925.1 Montipora capricornis | reverse complement strand
GGTGTTCTTGTTTTCTTTTAAAACTCATGCGGTTCAAGAAAAATTCATTGCCAAACTGATGAATTCCAAAAGTAAATTTCACTCGAAAAACCGATATCGTACTCATCACTTCGTGATTCATGCTATATCGGTTCAAGAGAAAATGAGGGGACAGAGAGGGAGGCTCAGGGCGTTGGCCGGGATATGTCATGTCCACGAAAGTTATAATAAGACGAGCGAAAGTCTTTGTTCTAGCGGAAGTCTGTCTTCCGAGACGTCCGCATGCACAAACGTCAAGTCCACTTCGTCCGCCATTACATGAAATCTTTGCTTTCCTTTGAAACATCAGACCGAGGTTGACCTGCATGCGGACGTCTCGGAAGACTTCCACTCGTCTAAAAATAACTTTCGTGGACTTGACATATCCCAAGGGCTGGACCCGGACCCTCCCTCTCTGTCCCCTCATTTTCTCTTGATCGGTTTTAAGCGTAAAATTTATCGTGGAATTCACTAGTTAGGCAATGAATTTTTCTGTAAAAGAAAACATTGTGATTAAAAAATAGATACAGATTGCGAACACTAGAAAGGAAGACGCCGGTTTTGATCTCCAAAAACATTTGTCGCTGAAACTGATTGGGAACAGAAGTGGCTCTATTATAAGCAAGACGCCAATTTGGCGTTCACGTGGGATACACGGATCAAAGCAAGCAACAAGCAACGGCTGTAAATAAAAATTCTAGAGTTTATGACAAACTTTCTTTGGAACATTACTCGAATATACAAATGTGAAACTTTCGCAGCTCATCCATCCCTCCCTCACAATGTTGTTTGCACGCGAGTTTCTGAGCCCGTTTGGCAAAACAACACTTTGGGAGGGTAAGGTATAGTATTGCAAAGTGTTTCAACAATTTTGCCTGAGGCTGCAGTTGTTATTTATATTACGGGTGGTGTATTAGCTCAAACCTCTTCTTTCATTGTTATAGTTCACACCTGTTGTAAGCAGGGTAGGTAGCGGAATGAAGACAAAGAGTCATATTATTAGAACTGGCCTTCAGATTCTTCTGACGAAGCATATCGGTGAATAAACTACGCATCTGAAGAAAATTCATGGGAAAACAAGAGGTGCAAAATGAGGCTCTATCAGTGCACTGCCAATGAACGAGAATAAAAGCACTTGTTGCGATAGAGCAATAAGAAAACTTGACGCGGAAAATCTGCTCCGAAAACATACGTCAAAAATCCGAAGAATATTAGTCACAATGAAGAAAATTCTGAGAGATCGCCAGCTGTGACCCGCAAAAAAGTGGCGTCCTCTGATTGGCCAATTATGGTGAAAGGTGTTGAGGGCGGAGTTTGTTCGTCTGATCCTTGAGGTTCTGTTTTCCTAAACCTTAATTTCTTCCTGGAAGATAACAATGTAAAGATTACAACTCAAAGACACTTTGCTTGATTGCAATCAAATTTTGACAGTAGCTAGATAAACCTGTTTCCAGCAAATTCGTTGTGGGGAATTTTACAATTTGAAATATTTTTTTCCATGAGAGCCTTTCCGCGCGGTTGCTCAAAATTTTTAGTTAGCGCTTTCTATAGTGCTATGCGATCAAATCAAGGAAAGCTCCGACAAAATTTTTTCAAGTTTCTGGGTGACATAATTAAATAAATAAATTGTCCATTCTCATTGCGTTGGAATTTGTACCTTCGAGTTTCAACCTCGAGAAAACAAATCATTTTCTTCAATAATAAATGAAATATTCTAGTAGCCACATTAAATACAAGGGCTGGGATATCTGCGCCGTAATCGGAAAATGCTGAATCCGTTTGACCAAAGACACCCCTAAAGGCACAAGGTAACCTTAGAATTTATCTTGGTTTGGTCTCAATTAATTGCATGCGCGAATTTACAAAAATTATTTGAATTTCTAATGTTGAAAAATTATAATATATTTTTTTACAAGTTAGTTCATATGAAGACTCTATCCAATCCAAAAAGGAATTCCTAACTAAACTCTCGGGGGATCATTCGTTGTCAGCAGTACTACATTGTACGTTAGTTTTGATACGTTGTGTGACCGATAAAAACCCCCACAAAGAAAAAACCAAATACCTTTCATGAAACCGATTACAACTAAGATACGAAAGCTGTCACAGGGACTAATGGCTTAAATAGAAATCAACACTTAGGCTTTAGTGAAACTAGGCGATCGACAGAAGAAATTATTTCGTGTACCTCCGATTTGGGGAAACAAACGAAGAGAACACGAAAAGTGACAATGACCATAGCATGTGGATGACGTAGTGTGACCGTGACATATGTAGCCACTAAAATATGCCGTTATATTTTCTATAAATTTACACTTTCCAGACCTTACAGAAATTAGCCAATGACAACAAACGTTACAATTTCTGGATACCAGGTAAAACGAATGGCCCCAATTTTATCACGTGGTCTGCCGTGCAGGAGGCATCCCACGTAAAAAGCGAGGGGTAAGATTTTTTTAAAGAAATGTGTTTGTAGCCTTTTAATTTGCGGACGGTAAAGCCGTCTTATTCGTTATTGTGTGTTAAAGGGATTATTAAGGATTTTTTGATCATTTTTTTCTTTAAAAATTTGTACCAAAAAACCTCTTAAGGATTTATCGTCAAAATCTCGATGAAGATAAAAGACAAGAGGAAAGTTTACAGTGGGTTCATTTCATAATAAAAATAGAAAATAGATATGTTAGGGCAGCGAACGCAGGAAACTGGATTTACTTGAGATATTTTCTTGGAGAGCAAGCCGCCAAACCCCCTTCCTCCTAGAAGAGCGGGGCGTCATACGTCTTACACAGACGCGTATTGACTGAACATGTCACTACTCATGAAAAACGGAGAGGCATCGACTACATTTTAAGATAAGAGTTCAAGCTTGGATCAGTTTATATCTGCTGATCTGAATATCATGAATAGAAAGTAGATGAAGTGTCATGTATTTTACTGTTGTCTTCAGTAAACAAATTATTCTAGATAGGATATCAGTGGTTGTTTTAAACTATTTAGGTTAAGGAAAAGGTTGTTTCAGATATGAAAACAACACTGACAGAAATTTTTCAAGAAGTGGTTTGGTTTATCTTTTGAGATTTTACTTAAATACATTAAAAGAATAAAATGGCTTGAAAAGCATGATTTTTATGATGACTTGAAAGCATCGCAAAAACATCGATTATAAAACTACCCAAAAAGTAAAAATTGCAGATATATCTGCTGAGCGTGGTTAATTGAGGGACGTGTATTTATTCTTGCGAGACGATAAAGATTTTTTTTCCAAACAGTTACACAAAAAAAGCAAAACGTTCACTGATTCCAAACGTACTAACTGAACGATTGCAATAATTGATTCCAGGTGAAAATCTCATTAAACCCTTTGCATATTTATTAACGACATTTGGATAGAAATACTTATACCCCTAAGCCTCCCATTCCCATTAGGGTGAAAAAATACCTTTTTACCAAAGAATCACTATTCCCAAGTTATTTATGGGTGGTGAATGGTACTTCCAAAATCTTGGCACTCGCAAACTTTTCATCCGATCTCGAAATCTCGACAGCCTTAGCGAAGAGTCTCGAAGTCTCTTTTATATTTCATTTATTTCGGTGTGAAGTATCGCATGTTTTGGTCTCGGTCTCGGATTTGCAAACAAGGGTCTCGGAGTCTCTGCGAGTCTCGGATTCAGTTTACCATTCGTCACCCTTTCTTTATAAACAAAAACTTTAAACAGACATTTTGCTTTGTCCCACGTTTTTACGGTGGTAATCAGTCTATTGACGGACGAACAGTTGAGAATCATCCGACACTTCAGTTGCATCTTCGTCGTCGTAAATTACTAAAAGGAGGATGTAGAGTTGAGTGTTTGTAATTATTTATTCCCAAGCCACCGAAAGGAAAAATTATAAGAACTGAACACTGCGGATTATGAAACTTACCTAATCTCATTTTTGCACAATTTGTTCTTGTCATTAAAATCTACTGTTATAAATTATTTAAGCAGTAAAAACGTCACTAACGCTAGAAGAGATCAACCAACTCGTTGCTGCTAAGGACGTTTCGCTTGAGTTACAATTACAGCTGTTTTTCATGGAAAAACAAATTGTAGTGTCATTCGCATTCTTAAAAATGTTGTGTGTAGAGAAAGTTCCAATGTGTTGTTTCAAAAGACGAAATGCATTTACTTTTAATTGTCTATATATTTTGTCATTTCTGTTATCGTCAGCTGACGAATTCGCCCTGCACATGCACAACTTTCACCCTTGACGTATAGCGTCAACTGGCATTGGTGTATGTCAATGAAAAAAACTCTTATTTTCATTTAAGCTAAGGAAGGAAAACAATAGACATTCTTCGCTTTTTCCCCCCAATCCCTGTCATTTGACAATACTTCAAAGCCTTGTTTTTTTTCTTTTGTTCTTTTTTTTACGTCTTTATAAATGGCCTAAAATTTGTCGTCAGTCAGCGCATATTTCGCAATCTTAAGTTCGAAGCGGGATACGGTGCCAAAATGTTGGAATGAGAGGAAAGAGGAGCTTTTAAGGAAAGGATTTATGAATCGTTGTTTCGCACTTGATCAGAAGCCATACTAATTTACTAAAACAAAAGGAAAAATTTCTGAGGTACATCTACATGGTCTCCGATATATTTATCGTTTAAGTACAACAATATGAGCCCTGTGACGTGGATCCATACAACCATGTTGTCGCTTCTTTTCATCTGGCGAGATAGATTTTAGTTTAAACTATTTATTTTATCTAACCTTCAGTTTTCCTTTCTTTTCCCCCGATTAGGTAAACCAGGACTAACTTGAATCCAAGCTGTGACTATAAAAGAATTGAGCAAGCAAGCCGCTGTTTGAGAGCAAAATGAATGAAATTTCAACAGCATTTACTACCACGGCCCAAATAGTTTCTGACAGCAGTGATAATCCAAACTCAGCAAGAAGACCTGATCAAGTTGGCCTCATATTCTACGTTTTAGTGATGACTATCATATTAATTGTTGGGTTTGCCGGTAATCTCTTCACAATTCTTGTCTTACGCTGCCCAGAACACAAGAACAAAATCATCACGCCACTGATGATAAACCTTTCGTTTGCAGATATTATTATCATCGTTTTCGGTTATCCAGTGGTTGTCGCATCCAACTTCACCGAACACAATGTCCTTAAAAACCGCTCGCTTTGTGTGTGGTCGGGATTTATTAACGGTTCTGTGGGTATCGCTTCCATCGCCAACTTAACAATGATGAGTCTTGTAATGTTCAAGAACTTCAATAAAGTCGGGACGGCAAGGAGGGTTCCCTGGAAACAAATGTTAGTCATGATCTTGTTTACATGGGTGTATGGAGCGGCCGCCATGGTTCCTCCGCTCGTAGGTTGGAACAAGTTTGTCCCAGGCGCCTCTGGGATAAGTTGCTGTCCAAATTGGTCGCCCGACACGACGGCAGCAGTTGCTTATAATGTTCTTCTTGTTTTTGTTGGCTTTGTTTTTCCACTCACTGTCATTATAGTTTGCTATTACCGGATTTATAGGTGAGTTTAATTTATAGCTTATTTATCTAGCTTTCTATCAGCTTTCTGTCACTTCTGGTGTTTACCACGGTTACGTGGAAGACCGGGTCTGTTTGTTTTTAAAATGGACCATATCTGGTTTGTCGCTTAAAGAGTCAGTCAATAAGAGATGAAGTTAGTTCAAATGGAAATTACCTTGCATACATAAGACATAGCTTCATCAGCAGTAGCCACTAGTTGGCCACCCAACTGGTTTAGCTTCAAAGTTATTTTTGGTGACCAGTTACTGGTACTTACATTTTTTCTCTTTGTCTTAGTACAGTAATTGTAACTTTTTTTTGCTTTAAGGAGAAAAACCAATCAATAAAAACCTACGGATCGGACTTAACGGAAGTAATTTAACAAGTGGTATTTCGTGTTTTTTGATTCTTTAGGTTTATTCACACACAGCATCCCGTGACTGGAAATGCCTCAATTGAAGCCAGCCGCAAAAGATCTGAAATCAAAATAGTTCGCATGATTGCTATGGCTATAGCAGCCTTTGTCTTGAGCTGGTCGCCATATTGTTTCGTTAGTATCGCTGGTACTATTCGGGGTTCTGCATTGCTGACCGCGGGTGAAGCCGAAGTCCCGGACTTACTGGCTAAGGCGTCGGTTATCTACAATCCAATAGTCTATACTGTAATGAACCACAGGTTTCGAAAAACCCTTCTGCGGATTATTCCGTGTCGAAGATGGTTTCATGGGGACATAAATCCTGCTGTATCAGACTCCGCACAAAATTCACAGGAACCAAACAGTCATATTGGTGGAAGACCCCCCAAAGCTAAAGAAAGTAGCGTGTGACGAGGCGTCTTTACAGAGTAATGCCAACGCGGTTGTGTTATCCAATAAACAAGAATCCTATGGCTGCCATTCTGGAGATCCGCTATTCGCTATTCCACCCGATTAGGGTCATTTCGAAATGGAAACTAGCGAAATTATTATACAGCAAGTGACGTTTTCGCCGTGCTTATGTCAGCATTGTCAAGTTCAAATTTAAAGTTTACTCTTGCCTGCTCGCAGGCGGTAGATGTTGTTGTTGCCGCGAAACACGTATCAGATGCCATATTGGAAGAGCATGGGATAGGTCCGGGCCGGGTGACCAAAACGAAGGGGTGGGGGGGGGGGGGGGGAAAGAGAGGGTGGCGTCCCAGATCTTCCGACTTCCACTCGTCCAATATGGCGACCGAAATACAGATGACCGCCTGCAAGCCGGCTAAGTTTATTCCAGTCCAGCGGATAAACTCGCCGAGAACAAACTTTTCTGTAAAAGTTAGACCAGTACTTTCTTGGAAGGGATAATTGTGATACTACAGCGGAGATCGAGGATCGATTTTCTAACTATTCACCGAAGAGGAGGTACGGCGAGGTAAATTTCCACCACTGGCCACCGACACTGAGGTGAATACATGTAACTGTTTTAGTACGAACTAAAGTGAAATTATATATCACAATAAGATGATTTTAACTCACTTATTCCTGCAACAATTACAATATTTTCGAGCGCAAATCCCGCGCGAGTTGCTCGAAGGTGAATAGTTTTAAACAATATTATTCCATGAGCGCGCGTTGGATATGAGATGGTAGGGACTTTGCGATCTATGACGTGGTCGTCAATGAAAACGTCACGAAACAACAATATCATTGGTTAAAATAGGCAAAGTAATCGTGCCGCACGTGCGGCACGCATTTTAGCAAATAGGGAACTTAAGCACGCACGTTTTTGAGACGCGAACGGCAACCGGAAGAGAACATTTCAGGTGCTAGGACAGAGGTGCCTCGCAGCTTTTTATACTAATCATCTCTAATGGAGAAAAGATACTTGGCAATGTAAACGTGGTTGTGTGAAGACAAATTAGAAGGGAAAACAGCTCAATTCCGGTTGGCGTCCGCGTCTCAAAAACGCGCGTGCTTAAGCTCCCTAATATTCGTGCGGTACTCT
>NC_090892.1:70743745-70746245 GCF_036669925.1 Montipora capricornis | reverse complement strand
ATGTTCTCATTTGCTTTTCTGTTCGTGTTGATGCCATGTTGTTGTCTGTCTTTACTACAAACGGAGTTAACTGAATAGAGTGTAATGTGAAGTGCAGTTAACTCTGTTTAAAATATAAGTGCTACACGGCCAACGTTTGTATAAACGTAACCTTTCGTTTTACTACAAACGGTTTGTAGTAAAGCCAGAGTTGCACGGGAACTTTCTAGTCAATTCTATTCGGACGTCAAGGGATCGAATACAATATCACGATAAAAAACGCGACAACATTGAGAACAATTTTGCAAAAATAAGCAAATGAGAACGGGTGTGTGACGAGTATCGTGGAACTTTGGCTATGTTCAGTTTCGTTTTAATTGTATTGCGGAGAACTTCAAGGTTTTTAAGAAGTAAACATTAAAATGTGGTTTTAAAATGTGGAGCTCATCGAGTCTTGAGTGTCTCTAGGAGTTAGGGTATATTCCCCACAAAAACTCCAATTTCAGTCTGAAATTCTCTTAATTTCGAAAAACAAACAAAGATGTCCCTTTCGTAGCTTCCGTATGTTCCATATTTTTTTAACTAAGTTCCACCATAAATGAAGGAAAGATGCCAAACATTCGAATATAACATTACCAGATGGGCTCCTGACATTACAGAAGAATAACGGCAAAAATTGGAAAAAAAAGACACCCCGAACCCGACCCCGGGCCCGGCCCCGGCCCCGGCCCCGCGTTTTGGCTACTACCTGTAATGTTATATTCGAATGTTTGGCATCTTTCTTTCATTTATACGGAATCTACGAAAGAGACATCTTTGTTTTTCAAAATTAAGAGAATTTCAGACTGAAATTGGAATTTTTGTGGGGAATATACACTAACTCCTTGAGACACTGAAGATCCGCTGAGCTCCACATTTTAAAAGCACATTTTAATGTTTACTTCGTAAAAACCTCCGCAATACAGTTAAAACGAAACAGAACATAGCCACAGTTCCACGATAATCGTCACACAACGTTATCATTTGCTTGTTTTCGCAAAATTGTTTTCAATGTTGTTCTGTTTTTTATAGTGATATTGGACTCGATCCCGTGACGTCCAAATAGAATTGACTAGCAAGTTCCCGTGCGACTCTGGCTTTACTACAAACCGTTTCTAGTAAAGACAGACAACAACATGACAGAAACACGAGCAAGGAGGAAATTTAGACGTTGCGTGACTGCGTGACGATCACATTTTTTTTATTTTTCTCAAAAAGTAAACATTGCAATGCTGTTTTTAAGTGTGGAGATCAGCGAGTCTTCAGTGTTTTTGGCAGTTTTTCTCGTGACGTCATCATTTTCTAAAATCCAAAACTAAAGAGCCACGAAAGTTTTTATCCTCATCAGGCATAAGAGGCGGTAAATTTGTATCCATTTGCAATTTTAAAGCTCAATAGCGTGCTTCGTTTGGAAACCAGAGCATTTTGAATTTCTGAGTTATAGCGGTGCGTGACACGAGGCGACGATCGAGTTTATTGAGAAATATATATTTATCTCATGGTTTTGAGCCTTTTTAGAATTTAAAGCATTAAGAAAAGTGCTCAGGTAAATAGCTGTCTGTTCAGTACAGATGATCACTCGACTAGATAGCCAAAGTAAGTAACAGATGTTGACACTATTTTCCGGCCGCCATATTGGTGCACCACAGATGTGCACCAACATGGCGTTTTCATACTGGGCTCTGTAAATTTCTGCGAAACATTTCGACGAATATCTGAAGTTTGGGGAAACGCACAGGCCTAAAACTTGGAGAATTGCCTTCTTCATTTATCTTCTACAACATCACGAAGTCTTGACTTTTTCCACTGAATGGTTTTCGATTTATTTTTTTATTGCGTGACAGTGAAAACGATCTATATTTCATAAACTCCCATTTCAGCATTTCCGGAAATGATCTTAACTTCCAACAACAAACTCCGATTTTCGACAAGACTACGTCAGGTTATCGCAACAACCAACAGGAGAATAACGATAAAAATTGAAACCAAAAAAAATGGGAAAAAGAAAAGACACCCCGACCCCGACCCCGACCCCACGTTTTGGCTACTACCTCTTTGCTTGCATTATGTGAAACGGAATGTAAACAATGTGACAGGGAATGTAAACGATGTAAAAACAGTCTACCATGAATTAACACAACAGCATCGTTCCAATCTACTTGAGAAGTGTGTCTTATATCAATTCTAAATCACGACCACTGAACAAACGGCAAAAAACGAGTCTAGACATTGATGAAAGAGGTGTATCTGAAAAAATCCATCATGTTATCTGAAGTAACGTAATCTACAGCGGCAGTATTTAACTTCCACGGGTCGTAACGCATAACTGATCTCATTTTGTTGAACACAAATTAAGCTGGATTAAAATCTGGCGAGTAGGTTGGGGTATAAACCAGTTCAATGTTACGATCACTTAACCACTCCTGTAGAGCTTCACCACCGGCAAAATGATGAGTGGCACAACAATGTCGCCGACTTCCCA
>NC_090892.1:70728745-70736245 GCF_036669925.1 Montipora capricornis | reverse complement strand
CACATGTTCAATATATCTTTGATAGACTTAAGAACTAAGTCAAAGTTGGCTCTCATCCTTGATGCTATATGATAATCAAATACAATTCCCAGGATTTTAATTGATTTTCGTACTTTATGAGAAAACTTAGTTGGATCCAGGTGATGTGTGCCAATGGCGAAAATCTCCGTTTTATCATCATTAACTCGTGCTTTCACTTACTGTGAAAAGGAAGTTGAAGTGAAGTCAGAAATGATCAGCATGTTAGCCTTGATTCCTTTTTTTCTTTAGATCTTTCTTGGTTTAATATTTTACTAGTAACCACATGACCTCTCAGGGCGCTATTTACGTTGTATCATTTCCTCAGAAATGATGTGTAGTTATTTTGACCTCAACTTGCCTTCTTAAATCAAACAGATTGCACTTAATTTTATATGATTCAGAGTCAAGCTGAGGGCAAAGTTTCAATCCTTTCACATCTGTCATAGTGCTTGGTGCTTATTGAAACCATCTCAAGAAAAACATGCTTGTATCCTCAAATTTCGGTCCTTGAAAATTTTGTTTTTCCATACCTTTCTCCTTTGCTTCCAAAGCAACTGTTGAATGCACTTCAATAATCCGAGATTACTTCAGTCTAATAATACAATGTATTTCAGGGCTCGAAATTGCGACCAATACAGTCGCATTTGCGACTAAATTTTTCCCTTTGCGACTAAAATATCTGGAGAAGTCGCAAATTTGCGACTTGTTGTCACCTTTGCTCTTTCGAAACAAAAGGGTTAGCAGTTGCCACTTTGCTGCTACTTTTGCTAGAATAAATAAATAAATGACAAAATTATTGTGCTTCTTGCGGTGAATTTTCTCTGAAGATAGCGTAATTGTAGAGTAAGCTGCGATGTTACGTGAACAGCTCCATTCCTTTGATCATTCGCCATTTTCAGCGGTTTCTTTACACACAAGTATTGCAGGCTCATATTTTTTTGCTAAACTGCTGACAACACAATGCTGCGCGGTGATTTTGCAACTAAAATTTGCGAAATTGCGACTAAATTTTCGTATCTTATCGCAAAATGCGACTGGATTTTTTCGTTAATTTTGAGCCCTGTATTTATTATCATCAGTATGGAAGGATGGCCTAATAATAATTGAAGGTTAATTAGGGTCTGTGTCAATTTACATTTACTATCCTATAAACCTGACTGGGAGTTGTCACTGTTAATTAACATTCTTACAAATTGTTGCTGTATTTGTAGTATATGTGCCATTTTGTCGTCAGAGTTTTCACTAGTTGTACACAATGTATCCACTTCCCGTTTGGGTCAGATATGGTACCTAACTGTATGTATGCCATGACACTTAACCAAACAAAATGTTCCTGACATTTTTACTACAGTAGTAAGGGTCAGCACTTTTATTGTTGAATAACATTGTCATTGTACAATGAATATAATGCAAACAGCCTTGTTCCCAGGAATCCAGGGAAAGGGAAGAAGCTCAGAGACCAAGGGAACAAAATTCGAATTCAATTCAAAGACCCGAACATTAATTCACCCTTTCATAATTCATTTTCCTTCATGTAGTTCAGTGGCTCATAACCACTTTGACTACTATTTTTTTTTTAATTGTTGACTTTTTGGTGGTACATGTATAATGCCTCTCTGCAACTTTAGATGACTGATACCCAGCCAGCTATTCCCTTCCAGCCAGCCTTTCTTGCATCTGATCAGAACTGGTATGATCTGAACCTTTGAACTGGTCCTGATTGACAAGTAAAAATACTAATGAAGAGGCAAGGAGAAAAAAGGGTGTAACTGAGCATTTTTAGAATGAGGAATAATTATTAGAAATCTACAGTAAAATCTGCAAGTGTCACTCTACAGGAAGGTTTAATGTACTGAAGAATCAATATTACAAAGATGGGATTAATATAAGCCTTAAATATCAGTTCTGAAAATACTGAATTGAAGATAACAGTGCTCTGCAAGACTAAGAAAGATACCACTGACGGTCATTTTGTTGCAATTTATTTATCAGAGCTTGACATACACCAAAGTAAAGGATTTATCGGCAAGGATGTGCTCATCTTAACCTTGGAAGATCCTAAAGGAGGTGTTGGAAGTGGTGGAGCAACACTGAATGCTTTGCTTGTGGTCACAGAACATCTAAGTGCCAAAGCTGGTTTTCGGGTTGGTATAGAAGTTATGTTGATGCTATTTAAAATGTTTGGCTAAGAACATTAAATTGAGGGGAATTTATTTATAAAAGGTCTTGTATTTCCCCTTCAATATTATGAGATCTTGTTTATCCCATTGACAAGTCACTCTCAGCACTGACAGGGTTAAAGGGGACATACAAGGAAGGTTTATACAAACGTTGGCTGTGTAGCACTTATATTTTATACAGAATTAACTGAAGAGAGTGTAGTGTAACATGAAGTGCTAGATTTCTATCCCATATGAACCATGTGAGCGTTAGCCCTACTAATGGAACTGGGCCCACACAAGGACAGAGAAAAACTCTGACCAGGGTGGGAATTGAACCCACGACCAGTTAAAGGGGACATAGTTTAATTTTGAGTGGACCTTGGTGTTGTTAACCCATTCGCAGGGCACGACAAAAAGGCTGTCCGCTTGATAGCCCGGGGCTAAAGGAACAAGGTTTCAGGCTAGTGCTTCCTTGTCGTGGGTTGCCAGATGGGCAAGCATCATTTGAACACGAGTGTGGCATTGTTTGTTGCCTTTTGTCCGATGCAAACTTCTGAGCAGACATATAAGTGTTTTGCAGACAGTTTGAGAGAGAAAAAGAAAGAATACAAATCTTTTTGGGGCTAGCTCCTTAGAGACTTGAGATAGTAAGATGGAGCTTGGAATTTCGTCTCACCCTGATTCAACCCTGAAGCAGCCCACATTGGCAAGGAAAATCCTTTGGTCTTAAACTGTGTAAAATGTACATATTAAGTAAGTCTCAATTTCAGGACTGAATTAAAGTATATGCCTAAGAACTTGTTTAATGGATGGACAGGGCAATTCTTTGGTTTAAATTGGGAAAATAATTGTCACTAGTCGATGTTGGTGTTAGGAATAAGCCAATACAGGGTGATACTAATAATACTTTTTTACTGATTCAGAAGAGCTTATTAAATTATTTTGATTTATAGGTTGTTACTGAAAGTGTTTTGGAGAATGCAAGGATACTTATTATGCACCTGGTATGACAATATTTGATATACATGTACAATATAGAGTGTAATCGTCACACATTAAATTCATTTAAGTAAACAAATACATTGTAAGTAGTCATATAAATGCACTTGCTCTGTAGAATCTCCCTTGACAATACAGTTACTTTGGTCAAGAGAGGCATACATTGTAGCTGTGGAGAGTGAGAAAAAGCTTTGTGGACAGAAAAAGAAAAAATCAGACTTTGAGTTTTCAGCAGACAAGCACCATAGACAGTGTTCAACATACAATGTATGTTGCATGTCACTTGTATGAAACATGCATGCAATAAATTTTTGGTATGAGGGTCAGGGCTTATTAATAATTTATATCGAAGATTGGTCTAACTTACTACATGTACTACTACTACTACTACTACCACTACTACAGTATTGTGAAAAAGTAATGAGAGCGAAATGCGCGAATTTCGTTCTTTGTCCCTGCGAACTTTCGACGAAATTTCGCTCGAAAATTCGAGCTTCGTTTCGCGATGTTTCTAGCGTAATTTCGCTAAAACAAGAGAGAAAATTCGCCGCATTTTCGAGACCAGCGCGAAAATTCGCTAAAACAAAGAGAGAAAATTCACCGCATTTTCGAGACCAGCGCGAAAATTCGCTCTAAAAACAAAGAGAGAAAATTCGCCGCATTTTCGAGACCAGCACGGAAATTCGCTCTAAAAACAAAGGAAGAGAATTCGCCGCATTTTCGAGACCAGCGCGAAAAACCAAAAGCGTAATTTCGCTTGTTGTACGCGAAATTTCGTAGTGTGGTTTGTAAAGATCGATCACATATCGATCGGCTATTCAGTTTTGTAAACAACTGCAGTCACTTTGACAGCACTTTGATGATCAGTACACGTATTTTGGAAATAGTTCAGTAGTTGTGTCCGTTTCAATTCTCTACAAAATTCGCCCTTTGTAATTTGTTTTTATTCATCTTTCTCGGCAGAGAAGACTCGACAAAACATATGCAATTTCAATCCTTTGGTTGTGAGGACAAACTATTGTCAACAATGCAAAGGCTGTAAATATAGAAGAGCCGGCGAGTGTTATCTTGTAGCGTCACAGCGGCAAAAATGGTTCCCGGGTCTACATTTGTATTACACCAGAAGTGTTTATTGACATGATGTCTTGTACATATGAAGAGCTTACTTACCAATTTTCAGGATAACTTTTAACCTTTTGGCAGGCGCCGGGCAAGTCACCGCAGCGAAAAAAACATCAATGATTCCATTTCCATTTGATGAGAAACTTTGAATTCAGCGGTAAAAGACTTTTACATAGCAGCTTCTTTGTTATTATTTTTTGACCAGGGAAGAGCACTGTATGATGCCTTTCGACTTTCATTCTACACATGTGCAAGTTGTCAAGTTTTTGTCACGACAGCAACAGGCCAGAGTGTATTAAAACGAGCTGTGATCTGGTATGACTTGGGACTCCAATTTTCGCTCGGAATATCGGAACAAATTATCAGTGAATGCGAATTTTCGCTCGAAATTTCGGAACGAATTGTCGGTCAAAGCGAATTTTCGCTCGAAAATTCGCGTCAGCTACAACAATAGGCGATGCGAAAATTCAGCGAATTTTCTGCGAACTTTCGCGCTGGACAAAAATTCGCCATTTTTCGTCGAAAAGCCCCGAAATTCGCGCATTTCGTTGAATTACGTTCTTATTACTTTTTCACAATACTGTACTTCTACTACTACCACTACCACCACCTGACTACCACTACCACTACTGCTGCTACTACTACTACTTCTACTACTACCACTACCACTACCACTACCACTACTACGACCACTACGACCACTACGACCACTACTACATGTAATTAATGGTCTTTATTAAAAGATTCAAACAAACATACTGAAACTTGACAAATGTGTCAATAAAATAAAAGTCCAATAATTACATTGTAATAATATTATTTCAGTGGCAACAGTATATTAATGTGATACATCAGTGCAATAAACAATGATTTACAAATGCATGTTTGTAGCCCTCTGTATGGACTCTTGGTCAGTACATTTGTAAATAGTTAATTCTCTTTGATGAAGTAGGCAAATTGTCCTTTTAGGCAGTAGAAGGTCATGCAGGATGTGTCCATCAACACAAACTTTCTCAAACAGCAATTTGTCTCTCTTTCTAATGATGTCTGATATCGGTTTTAAATCGGATGTAAATCCAAACTTAGAAGATCTCTTTTAAAAGCTGTCAATTTAAAAGCCGAAATTTCTCTCTGAATAATGCAAAAAAAAAACAAAACGTTTTTGTGAAAAGTTTTAGAAGTACGTGAAAAGGTTTGTTTTTGTGATGAGCCTCGTGTCTGTCTGACCACCAGGGACATGTATTACACAATATCACATCTTCATCAAAATTTTCCGATTTTGGAAACTCACCTTTTTTGCTCCTATCTCGTACTTCCAAACTTTTCGAGGTTAAGGGATTTAATAAAAGAATTATTCCATTTGTTGGGTATGAGACTGGTTATAGCCAACTCGGTGCTATGCGCCTCATTGTCTATTTTAATACCATCTCATATCCAACGTGCACTCATGGAATAATTGTTAAATATGGTCCCAGGGTTGTCCAGTCGATGTCGCAAGAGTGCCTTTCTTAAACAGAATCTTGTGAAAATGAAGCTGTACACTGTAGTCCTTACTATCATGATCTTTACTGAAATCGAAATTTAGGTGCGTTTCTTTGGGAAAATCTAGATTCTTGTATCCAAAAGCGGTCTTTGCGTTTCTTTACTAAAATCCGAAAATGGATAATTATCTGGATCTGAAGAATCCACTCTCCCAGTGGATTCATTAGATCAGATCTGAATCCGGATTTTTAGGATTCATGATCTGTCCATTTCTTTGGAAGACAGATCTGAAAAAAAGTGGTATTCGTGTGAAAGTACACATTCATTCCCACGATTTGTGTGAATCATGGTGAGCAATCATAATAAAGGAATTCATAAATTTTTCACTGAACTTCAATTGTGTGGTTCCAGAAAATATCCATACCCTCACCACGGAAGACTTTTTGATTTGCACCCCCCCTCCCCCCAGGATTTTCCGTTCCAGGGGGGTCTTTGATGACCCCCCCTCCCCTCAGGAATTTCCAGAATTTTTTTATTTATAAAAACGAGAGTGAATTAGTTACGTAATTGCGGTAGAATTTTATTACAACAGTGTAAACATTAAGGTTAACTTTTAGAAAAATATAACGCTTTGTTAAGCTCATTATCCAGCTAAACTTTCAGCTTGTGTGCTATCAACTTTGCAAAGCTTAAACATTTGGGTTGCACGTCGACTGTTTCACGTTTTTGTGCGAACTTCGATGAGAACAGTTCACTCGCTTAAACAACTTCGCAAACCATAGTAAATAAAACAGAAACTTACAAGGTTCCTTTGTCTACACATTTTGTCAGTTTCTTCAGATTGATTCTTTAATATTTAGGGACCACAAAAGTTGACGCGGTAGGTTTCGTGAACGTCGTCACAAAGGCGATTGTTTTACAAAGAATATTATTGACGCCAAAATAATCCATCATATTTGTAAACTTAGATATGGCGATTTATGTGCAGTCTTCATCTCGCTGGTAAATGACACACAGCCTCACTATTGCTTGCCTTTGAGCCACGGATGGAAGCGAGAGGGTGACTGTTATTGTTTTTGGCGCGATTTACTTCCTCCAATGAGTAGTCAAACTCCTGTTTTAGAATTTCCAGTTTGACATAACGAACTGAACCTCAACAATCGTTTCCCGTGGCCGCAATAAATATTGTGTTTACTCAAAGAAGAGAAAACTTGACTCCCGGTTCCTGTCCGTGGTCTAAATGCCACCCACAAAAAAGAAAATGTCGTTGCACACAAGCGTTGAGATGGCGGGAACTTGCGTCTTATCGCATTTTCAATGAGTTACTACCCCCAGTAAAACATAAATCCTATCAAAAATGTGTTTACTGCATGTGAAGGTAGTGAAAAGTGATACTCAAGTGAACGGAAGTGTTGGTTGGACGAAAAAGAGACAAACGTGGAAGTCTGGGGACAAGACTCCAATTGAGACCGCCATTTTAAATGTTTTGAATCCGTCCCAAATGAAAGACACATTGTTCTTAGCTTCGGGAGATTGTAGCGCGAGCTAACTCAAAGAAAAACGGAAACATTGAAGCTAATAGTATTAACTTTATCTCAAAACTGACTTTTGTTTGAAAACATCGTCCGATAGTGTGTTTTGTGCTTCAGATCGATCGTATGTTGCTTTCAATGTTTTGTATGTGGTTCGTGACCCTTTGGAAAAGTAGTTTCCC
>NC_090892.1:70718745-70726245 GCF_036669925.1 Montipora capricornis | reverse complement strand
ATTCAATGTTTATGAATCAGAATGTAAAGAAAAATGTGTCTTAAGTTTGGCATTTAAATATGTGTATCATTTGTGACCCTTCATGCAAAAGGGGGGTTTGTGGATTTCATTGAAAACCGTGAAATCTTTTCACGGTCGCGGTGCATGAATTTCAATTTTCACAGCGTGAATACGCCGTGGTCACTCTACGAAAAGAAACTTTCACTCTTGGCGTGAAACTAATGATCGGTGAATGATCGGTGAAAACTTTCACGGTATGAAGTTAAGGGTAAAAATTCACACGGTGAAATTGGGAGTGAAAAAAAATATTCACGGTTTGAAATTGATCCGATTGTTCAGAAATCAGTCACGCCATGAAAATAATTTTGCCTCTTTTGTTTACCTACGCTGTCGCCGTCTTTCGCTCTTAGGACAAAAAGAATGCCTGATCGCAGGGTACGAGAAATCTGTGAAAGCTCATCAACGCCAAGAAGAAGGAAAATTTTTAATTCCTAGAAAATAACGTCGCATTTTAAAGAAATTTCTGATGTCCACTTAATTGTTAAGCTACAACAAAGATAAATAATGCTACACGACTTATTATGTCGTAATTTCACCATAATCTAATCTTTTCAATAGAGCTTGAAAGATTTCATTCTAACCACTTTTAAAAAAACTGTTTTTTGTGTCTGGAAGGGAATGTAGCCGGTTTATACGGTGCGACTTGTCGGCCCGATTTTTGGCGGTGGCTTTGAAAAAGCTTTGTCTATCCTTAAGAAGGTGAGCACGATGAGCGCCAACTCGAAAGTACTCGCTACTTTGGTCGCCACACTCTCTTGTAACCCATAACCCTTATTATAGCTTACTTGCATCTTTGTAAACATTACTTTAATTCTGTATTTATGTGTATATTATTTTCTCTTTTAATAGTGTGAAACAAAAAAACTCTGAACCCGAACTGCATGTTTATCGATGAAATAAACATCCTTGCGTGGGTTTGTATTCCGAACACGACAGCTGTTTGTGAAAGTGCGTCTTCGTCATGTAGTTCGTAGTCATGTACTATTGTATTGCTGTCAAGCTACGTGTATTGTTTAGAACAATAAGCAAAACAATAAGCAAGCTAATGAGGCAGACGCGTATATCTGTATACGCGTATACGCGTATGGTAATACACACATACGCGTATCGATATACGCGTATTATGCGCATATTTTGGTTAACGTATTTCTGAGCGGTACTGTACATTGTATTCATCAATGGCGATGACACATGTTTTCCATTATGTTTCCCCCTGTGATACCTGACTTGGGTACAGCTTCAAAACATACCTTTTTACTTTTTGTACGTATACATGTAGTTTTACATTGTCTAAAGGCATCTTTCCTTTCTTACCCAAACAGTCCCTAACCCTAAAAACAGTTTAGCTCTGTGTACACGTATCAGGAGACCAAGCATAAACGAGACGAATTATAAACACAGATGAAGTTGTATTTCCGCCATGTGCGATCCCTATGTACATCATTCATATCCCGGATGAGGGACCGAGAGGGGTCTCGGGGCTAGTTCCCAACAAAACCAGCTAATTCTTTTGAAGTAAAGAGTGCCCAAACTTAATTTACCGCAAAATTCCCTTTTGGGAACTTTTCTTCACTTTGACCAGTATGCTTCGATCATAATAATTATCTCATCTGCAAATATTGCATAGAAACATAAGAGTTTGTTAAAAGTCTAATCATGTTGTTGGATGTAACTCTTGTCGGTAGATATGAAATCTTTTTCTTCCTGCCTGAATAGAACACTTTTTTGTAATTTTAGGAAACTCAAGTGCCACCAAATATTGAGTTTGGTGACTAGAAAACTTGCATTGGGGACTAAGTCTAACAACGTTGCCACCATACCCCAAGACCTGTCCTGGAATTATAATACAATGGTGTCACTATCTCAATTTTCACTGGCCACAACATGCACCTGACCCTCAAGCTCTGCTTTTCTGTTATCTGATGAAGAGCATTTCTTTGTTTCAGGGACAGAATTTCCCATTCAGCTCTTGTGGAAGATTCTTTAACCAACTTCCAGCAAAACACACAGAAGAATCAAAAGAGAATCTTTGTGATGCTGTTGTCCTCAATTTTGATTTAGTATTTCACATTATATCAGATACAGTGAGTTTTGTTATTTGTAAAGTTTTTAAAGTGGTACTATGATCAAATTTTTACCCCTTGATTTTTTGAGTGTATCACATAGAATTCCATGAAAGAACAAAAACGCCATTTACCGTTTGCAAATATCTCCATTAGTTCCGGAGATATTTAAGTTTGAAAAATGGGTTAAATGTGCAAATGAGATGACTGATGATGTCATACACTCAACCTAATATTATATTGAGTATATAAATAGAGCTACATTGGCCAATTTACAGCACAGACCATTGAAACTTGGTAGTCTAATAGTTCTACAGGAAATTAACACACCAATGGCTATAAAAAATTTTGTTCCCATGGCAACTCACTCTTTTCCAGTCCCCACCCACTTGATTTCAATGTGTTAGTGATTTTCAGCTTGAAAAATGTTAAACAAGGCCACAAAGTCGTGCTAACATATTTATATGTTTGCTGGATCATGCATATATAGTGCTGTTAGCAAATATCAAAATGGAATGCCAAAGGTGGCCAGAAAAGCTCATAATATGGGGGAGGTCTGGAACCCAGTATGATGCCATGGTAATAGAACTGTTAAGCTCATATTATGGAGAACATTTAGTATAATCTTACTGCAAAAAATCAAAAAGTTTTTGATACAAATTGGCTGAGATATCTCTTTTCATCATATTTGAACAAAATGTGGTTGAGAGTATGATGTCATCACTTGGCTAATATGCATAGTTTAAAAACTCGAATATCTCTGGAACGAAAAGAGATATTTGAAAAAGGTAACCAGCATTTTTCTTCTCACGCAGACTACTTGTTTATGTTTCAAAATGGCCCAGATAGGAAAGATGCGATTTTCGTCATAGTACCACTTTAAGGATCGGTTGTAATTATAGCAAGTATAATAAGTCGAATGGCTTAAATGGATGTTGTGACTCTCTGCTGTTGCTTTATTTTATTAAATTAAATGTTTGTTTTATAGTTGTCAGTGAATGCTCCTCCAGGTGTATGGATTTGCAGTTCAGACATGATCCCATCAATTTCACCGGACCAGAGTAGGTGATCCAAACCAGAAACAAACTTACAAAAAGCCAATATTATAATGTGTTCAACACGTACACTGTATAATAATTCCGTGTGCCAGTTGTTTGTGGTTCCACGTTGGTGAAACAGGCAGACCTTTTAACAACAGAAAAGAAGAAGTCAAAACAGGAACCAATTTAGGCTCAAACATTGCAAAACATGCCTGGTCACAAAATCACACTATTGATTTTGAAAATGCTTAATCTATCATTGATAACGGTGGTTTTAGAACAAGAAAGACACTGGAAGCATGGCTTGCCACACCGACTCCTAATGCGTACAACAATTCGTGCCCATTACATGGACAATATTGTAATAATATTCTTTTTAAGAAACGTTCATGAATATTAATTTTGCATTTTTTATCATTTTGAAACTCCATGCATTTATATTCATATTTTTTCTTTTGTTGCTTCTTGTCATTCACATTTGACCTGTCAAAGACTGTAGTTCAGACTGTCGAAAGTTGGTAATTCTCAGTCATTTCAGCCAGAGACCGTTTCTTAATTTTTAATAATAATATTATCGGATGAGGTTTAGTATGATAGTGAGAATTATCAAAGCAGAGGTTTGTGTTAACAGCCAAAAGCCGAAGGCTGAGGTGGATAACATATATCAAGGCCTTGGTACATGTAATTCTCACTGTCATGTGTGAAAACTGAATTCAATATTATTATGATTATTTTACATATCATGGATACTGCTGAGTGCTTGTAAATACAAGGGTGTATACAAAAAAGTTATCACTGTACTGCAAATCAACTTGTAAGTAGATAACAAAGCATGATAACCTTTCACAAGTTTCTGCATGCATAAAAACTATTGTCTGTTGGTATGACATCATTTCTACTGTGCATGTATAAAAACTTTTGTCTTGAGGTATGACCTGACAGAAACAGAACCAGCAAGAATTAGCTGGATGCTTGTAGCCAGTAAAATTTGAGATAGTGACACCATTTTATTTTAATTCCAGGACGGGGCTGAGACACTATTTAAAAGGGAGAATGTGGGCAGAAAATGTAACTTACAGTACAGCCTTTAAATTGAGTTAATTGTAAGAGGCATATCTTCAGAAAAATAAATTAGATTTCTCTGATGCATTTTTAGAAATTAACTGGGAGCAGCTTTCTGGAGGATTCACTGTGTTTCTTTCACAAGGAGATGTGAAGTATGCCAAAGATCATGGAGTGGCTAAGCTGGGAGAAAATGTAAGAACTATTTAAATTAGGTTTTTGTTACTGACAGCTAGCTGTCATGATTTTGTCGTCACGCTACTTACAAGATAATGGTTGATTTTTTTAGGGAGATATCAAGGACATTATCTTCAGAGAAAGTGAGGATAAAATAAGAAGCTTTGCTCTGGATAATGGCATGGTCCCTGTGGTGAGGCTTTTCTTTAGCATCTATAAATTTAGCATGGACTTTTGTGAAGTGGAGAGGTGTGTTAGATGGGTAGACTGGGAAGGAAAAAAGTATGTAGGCTGCAAAGATAACACATCGTAACTGAGAGATGTGACATAAAACCAAAAAAAGATAGAGGGGATGGTTCTTTGGTTTTTTCTTGTTTTTCTGTTTCTGTGGTATGCTTGTGTGATGCTTTTTGACTTGAAATAAATGTATATATTTTCAAAGTGAGGGTTATTGACAAAACATAGAAGTGGGGACCAGGGGTGGAAATGTGACTTGGCTTTGATTCCCCGTTCCGGCGTCATATGTGGGTTGAGTTTGTTGTTGGTTGACTGTTCTCTCCTTGATTTGAGAGGTCTTTCTCGGACTGGGTACTCCAATTTTCCCCTCTCCTCAAAAACCAACACCGTCAAATTCCAATTTGATCTGGAATGCATGGACACATGTTGAACGAGCTCCTGAGGGCTCTTATAGTGTTCCGTGGGTAAACAAAACAAACAACAATAATTTACAATATTACTTACTGGACAATTAAAGCAATAATGAAGCTGTAATGTACAATAAGCCACTGACAGTAAGGTTGTGTAGGGTATCTATAGTTCTTTGTTTATTGATTGACAGGTCAGTGGTTGGGTGTACATGGGTAGCAAAGTGGCTTTTAAAGTGTTGAGTCTCCATGTCTATCACCCTTTGGATGCTTGCAGCTACTATGGATTGGATAATGGTGCAGAGCCTATTCAGGTATAGTAAGTTCTTTCCTTTCCCTCTGACATGTGTAAAGTAGAAGATGAGCAGAATAGAAATATGTGAAATGATTGTGTGAACTAAAAAAATAACAAAATAAAACTAATTACATACATGTAAGTCATAATTGACTTCATGGAGTGCAGAATTTGTATCTGTCAGAGCTCTTGAGGGGATTGTTATTGGCCCTTTTTTTACCCTTTTTTTTTAGGTAGGTAAGTCTTTTCTATTTTTTAAATATTCCACTGGCAAATGATATCCTGAATGGAGCATTCCATGCTCTAATCAAGAGACTACAGCTTGGAATGGAACCTTTATCATACTTATACATCAGGCCCCAGTTGTTCAAACGATGGATAGCGCTATCCACCAGATAAATCACTATCCAGCGAATAAACACTAGCAAAACCAATTGAGTTATCCAGTGGATAGTGATTTATCTGGCAGATAGCGCTATCCATTGTTTGAACAGCTGGGGCCAGGCCTTGGTTGTTCAAATGATGGATAATGCTATCCTCTGGATAAATCACTATCCAATGGATAAACACTAGCCAAACTAATTGAGTTATTCAGTGGATATGTTGCAGGTAATTTTTGGTTTCAGGTTATTTTATTTTTACTAGGTTAATATTTTTAAACTAGGTATTTTTTTTAAACTAGGTAAATTTTCTTTTGATAATAAAAATTAACGGTAAAACTACGACGTTTCGAAGTCTCCATGACCTCATTATCAAGTAAAATGTAAAATGTTAAAATTGATGTAAAATTGTAGCTCAGAGATTATATACAAATAAAATGTGATAAACTTCATTGGAATAATGAGCGTTCATTGTTATTGGTGTTTAACGTGTCAGTTCGTGCAGTATATGTTTAAATAAATACTTTTGCACGTATTGAGTCAGACTGCGTGTTTAGCTTTGGTTTTCGTTCGCGAATGAATAACATTTCGTGAATTAGGATTAAAATGGACTGCCTAATTCACGAAATGTTATTCATTTGCGAACGAAAACCAAAGCTAAACACGCAGTCTGACTCAATACGTGCAAAAGTATTTATTTAAACATATACTGCACGAACTGACACGTTAAACACCAATAACAATGAACGCTCATTATTCCAATGAAGTTTATCACATTTTATTTGTATATAATCTCTGAGCTACAATTTTACATCAATTTTAACATTTTACATTTTACTTGATAATGAGGTCATGGAGACTTCGAAACGTCGTAGTTTTACCGTTAATTTTTATTATCAAATGTATTTCTAAACGTTCTCTGATTAAATTTTCTTTTAACTGGTTTATTTTTATCATCTGTCTAGAAAAGCGATTTTCCTTTTTTGCAGATGTTGTTACAAAAAAAAGGCTTGGCTTTTTATGGGGTCTGAAAAAGAACACGACATTCATTTTCTTCATTGTACTTCTCCTACCCCTCCCTGATCTTCCCCATTATCTCTATCCTACCCCACCCCACCCTCCCATAACAGATCTATCTTCCCTTACCTTCCTGGATCTGATGACCACTCCCTTATCCACTTGACCACACAAGCAACTTGTGCAAATTCCCCATAATAATTTATAATTAAATATCTTATTCTTTATCCCAGGCTACTCGCGGTGGCAAGACATTTTTTATCTGTTTGCTATAGCGTTTGACGACCTAATTTTTGGTCGCCAATGGTCTAGAAGTGAATGATCCTTTCCTTTGTTTTCAATGAGAGTAATAATAAATTGCTTGTTTTTGGGAACACAACATTTGTTCCCCTCTTTCAAAACATTCATTGGGACACATCATGAAGGGTTCGCTTAAAAGTAACCAAAATTCTCTATATACAGCTGTAATTCCACAGGAATTCTGTCATTCCCAGGGGATTTGTTAATTTGAAAATCTTTTAGGATTGACTTGCATTCCTCTGGAGTTATATCCCCTTCGCACAAGTGCTTTTGTTCCGCAAGTAAGGACTCAGTTGTCTGCGTCTTGTTTGCACTCTTATCACTACTTGTATATAAGTCTTGAAAAATCGTTTTTGTTCAGAAAGTATGTTGAAAGGATCGGTTGTGATAGAACCACATATTTTCAATTCCGCATGTGCCTTTTAATATGGTTCCTTTTCACTTAGTTAAGAAAATATTTGG
>NC_090892.1:70703745-70713745 GCF_036669925.1 Montipora capricornis | reverse complement strand
TATCCTCCATGTTAAACGCATTTATACCCACTCGCATACCCCTTGATTGACGTGGTGGTTTCTCTCGGCCTTTTTTCATTTCCATGAATCGGTCGTTCATCCTCTATCAAATACACGCAAGATTTGAGCTCTGACGCCGTCGTGCTGATAAATCGGGCCGATACCTCGTACCGTGTAAACCGGCTTTCAGCTTAGGGTAGAAGTAAAGTAAAGTAAAGTAAAGTAACCATATTTAACGTCGATAACTCGTAACAGTAATTCAACTGACAAACCTGAGGTCGACGGTGTGCTCATTTTACTCCCCCCTCTCCATCAGTGCTCCGTTTTACGGGTATTTAAAGCTACTTAGCTACATGGAAAGGAAAGAAGTCGAAACAAGGATGCAAAATCCGGGAATCGAACTCAGAACATCTTGCGTCAAGGCCGCGCGCGCACTAACCGACTGTGCCATCCTTGCTCCTCAATGTATGGGGTACATTTACTCAAGGCGCAGCACTTGGGGACACTTTGTGACGTTAATTGTCTGTATTCTGAGACACGAGTGATGTTGAAGTTGGCGAGAAGAGCAAGGGGACACTTTGTGACGCTTATTGAAATCCTCGTGCATCTAGTTAGGAGCATTGCTGGACATATCTGATTAGTATTGCACCTTCAACTGGTAAGGATAAATGCACATAATGTACTAATAATCATGATGACAACAAAAACAATGACAACATCAGCAATAACAACAACAACAGTAAGAATAATAATTAGTAACTTAAAGTAAAAATCACATAATGTACTAATAATTATGATGACAACAAAAACAAGGACAACATCAGCAATAACAACAAGAACAACAACAACAATAATAATAATAATAATAATAAGAAGAAGAAGAAGAAGAAGAAGAAGAAGAAGAAGCATGGCGTGGGTTGACGTCCGTAAGGCGTATGATAGGGTTGACCATGCATGGCTAGTGGAGATGTGCTCCCTACATAGGTTCCCAAGCTGGGTAGGCAAAGTTATTCAGAAGCTGAGTTCAAGCTGGAATACGAAGATTTCAGTGAGGACAGCAAGAGGCCTTGAGATTTCATAGTTGATACGTTTCAACAAAGGCTTGCCCCAGTGCGACGCCCTTTGCCCAAGGTTCTTCACATTATGTGTTAACCCTGTATCGTGGCTGTTGAGCGCTTCAGAATGTAATTGGTGAGAAGATCACGCACCTATCGTACATTGACGACATGAAGATCTACGCAGCGTCAGAGGATAAGTTGGGAAGAGTCATAAAGTCAGTGAAATCTGCGATGGCTGACATCGGCTTAGAGTGGAACGATCAAAAATGTCATCTTCAGAGTCAAGTGATTTGTGTAACGTCAGTAGATACTATAAGAAGTCCGGTTGTGGATGTCATTGGTCAACTTATTTGTGATGTTATTGGTCGAATGTCAGTTGAGCCTAGATGTAATTGGCTGGGAAGACTAAACAGTGATCTGTTTAGTCTTCAGTGACAGTCATTAATCCGCGCTCGGATCAGTCGTCTGCACGTGGCTTTGACGATCTTCCCAGCCAATTACATCTAGGCGCAACTGACATTCGACCAATAACATCACAAATAATGACATCTACGACCGGAGTTCTTATAGTATCTACTGACGTTACACAAATCACTTAACTCTGAAGATGACTTCCGCTCAGGTTGTCGAAACGTCAGTCAATTTCATCTCAAACAGTCCTTCTCAGGATCACACTCACCCGGACGATCATACTTTACTTAATTATGAAACTTAAAATTGATAAAGTAATCGCTGTATTTAAAGCAGACGACCCATGTTTACTTCAAAATTGTAGGCCAATATCTAAACGTCCTGCCTTCTCAAAGATCTTTCAAAGAGTTGTAGATAATCGCATCTCAAAGTACCAATCTGAAAATATGATCTTGTCTAATAACCAATTTGGATTTCGAGAGAACTCCACCTTCCATGGCATAATAAATGTTATTTGCAGGTATCTTCCTGGACTTATCTAAAGCGTTCGATACAATTGATCACACCATCGTACTAAAAAAATACAGTATTATGGCCTAACAGGCACAGCACTTGATTGGGTAAAATCCTACCTATCCAATAGAAAGCAAGTAGTCCAGGTATTCTTTTTGGTCATGACACTCGCATCTTTTACGAAAAAAAAGATCCAAGAATCCTAATGGGTTATCTAAATGATAAAATTCAACGCGTAGCATTGGCTAAAAGCCAACGAACTGTCTATTAATGTAAAAAACAAAACAAAAAAAACAAGTTAATGATTTTTAGACCTAAACAAAGAAAGTTGCTATGACAAGACTTCTTAAAATAAAATTGACGACACAATAATTGAGGAATAATAATAATAATAATAATAACAACAACAACAACAACAATAATAATAATAATGATAATAACAACAATAATAATAATTAATAACAACAACAATAGTAATAATGATAATAATAATGATAATAATAGCAACTTTGTTCATTTAACTCAATGAAAGGGAAGGATACCAGAAGTTATCCCAATCGAGGATATCCGCCCGCAGCTCGGGTGTAATTGACTGAGAATCGATTTTGATGAGGGAGGAAAACCGGAGAAAAACCCTCAGAGTCAGATTGAGATCGCCTGAAACTCAGTCCACATGTGTCCAGAGGACAGGGTTGAACCCAGGTCACAGAGGTGGGAGGTGTGGTTGATAAACGCTAAACTACCCTGATATCCGTGGAAGGCATAAAATTTCTAGGTGTTCACTTTGAGCAGCATTTTGCTCGGAAAACACACATTAACTACATTTGTACAAAAATCTCTAAAACAATAGGAATGTTAAACAAAGCTGAGCGCGCAAGATTTTACGTACCTTAGTAAGTCACCACGTCAGCTATACTATTCTTTAGGCCCGTTTCAAACGTCGAACTTTACATTTGCCGAATCTAATGCAAATTAGCGAAAACAATAGCTTTTTCTCATTTGCATTAGATTCGGCACATGTAAAGTTCGACGTTTGAAACGGGCCTTAGTTTATCCGTACCTTACTTATTGCAATGCAGTATGGAGTTCCACATACCCTTCAAATCTTACCAGAGTCTACTTGTTACAGAAACGAGCCGCCCGAATAATATTAGCTGCAGATTATAGGTCTCCTAGCGAACCTCTTTTTCAAAAAACTCGGTATTCTGGATAGTTCATTTAATGTTGGATCTTTTATGTACATGGACCACCATGGAATGCTACCTTGCTATTTCAAAACTTATTTCAAATTGGAAGCCAATTTCATAATTCACTTCACCAAAAATGCTGAGTAATATTGTTCTCACTGTTGCAGAACATGCATCAAACAATTTACTATTTTCTACCAAGGTCCAAAATTGTCAAATAATTTAAGAACTTTGAAACGCTCACTCAAAGCTTAACCTTATTCTTTCACAAGATAACTAATAAATATAGAGCACAGGAGAGGCCTGACCCAGTAGGGAAATGCAACCATTCCTGGGCTGGGTCAAGCCCTCATGGTAATAAATGTGTGAAGTATGATGAACACTATCCGTACATACAATTAGTTTCATAATATTGCTCCCTAATTTTTTTTTGTAAATTTCTTTCAAACCATTTTTACTTTCTTTGTCTCTCTTTTTCCTCAGTGTTTTTTAGTTACGTTTTGCTGTAATTAATAAGAGGGAGTCCTCCCTATAAGCCTCCATGGCGTCTTGAGACTTCCTCGTCTTTAATTGTATTTTTTGATCCGTTTAATTGTAATATGTATTTAAGGCAATTGGCTAATAAAGAAATGATAAATAAATAAATAAATAAATAAATAAGCAAATAACTAATTTTTGTTCATGTTCCTTTTTTCAGAGTGTTCCAGTCGGCTTTACTTTTCCAGATGACTTATGCCTCATGCAGTTCAATGTCAATCTTCCAAAACTAAGTGATAAACCTCAGCAAGTGCTGGTAGTGATGGGTGTCCATGATGATTTACAGGTGAGACTTTACGTGCACACTGCCACAGTTAGTTAAGGTGGCTCTAACAAGCTTCAACAATAATTAATCTTAATGAGACGGTGATTTTAGCAGTGTCTCAGAATGTCAATGTTATAGTACCATGTTAAAGACTTGTTTATTGCTCCGCAATGTGGTGCCAAAGGTCACCATAGCAACAGGAAAACCACCAAAAAATTGGGTTTAACATGGCATCTGTTTTGTGACAGGTTGGTTTCTCAAAAGTGTTAAAACTTGGTTGTGTAACCTTGAACTGCTTCACCAAAAGTGACTTGACCTAGGAACCCATTCGTTATCCCATCATACTTGGTGATTTATAATGGAAATAGGACTGAGTGGAGTCGAATTTGGTCTGTAATCATCATACGAGTGATTAACTAAATTAGATGACCGCGTAGCGGGAGTCCCATTTGTTTAATCACTCGTATGATTACAGAGCGAATTGGACGACACGAAGTCCTGTTACCAATTAATCATAACCATTTCAATTTCCGAGGAAACAAAATTAATGCATTCCTTTTTCACTGTCTAATGTTACGAACTTGTCCATTTTGGAAAAACCCCAGTTTGGTGGGGAAGTGGTTGTTGCTATGGTTATTGTGATAAATTCTGTGATTGATGGATAAAGCTGAGTGCAGTTAATGTGATTGGCTGATGTAACTGTCCGATTTCAGGTATCCGATAATAATTCGCCGATTACAGCCAACTGTCCGATTTCAACCCTACACAATAATTAGTGAAAAATAAAGTAGTTAACGCACCAATCAAATTTTAGAAAATTGCAATCGTTATGAATTAAAACTGCAATTTGCTGTGCCCTGATAACCAAAATAAGGAAGAACGAGCCTTGGTGGACATTTGTGACCTTTCCCACAAGATCAACGGATAGTTCATCCACTCTTATTGATGTAATTTTGACCAACAATCTCAGACGTTTTCTCTGTGCCGAGGCAGTTGAGGTACATTTTGTTGGTCACATTCTTATCTGTGCAGCTGTGAATTATCATCTGCCGCGTGCCCAGCCTAAATTCATCTCATACAGGAAAACTAAAGATCTGAACCCTGATCAACTGATACAGGACTTGGACTACGTTCCATTTCATGTGTCATATGTCTTTGACGGCATTGATGATGCCCATTGGACATGGCAGAAAGTTTATGTGGACGTTATTGAGGATGACGTTCCATTGATATATGTCAAGGTTAAAGGCAGGCAGGTGCCCTTCATGAACAAAGAACGTCGGCGATGTATTCGAAATCGGAAACATCTCAGGAGGAGATACAAGAAAACTGCAGACCCAACAGACCACCTTAAATACAAACAACAAAGGAATCAAACAGTGCAGATGAGCAGGAAAGCACTTGCAGCCTATTTTCGAAATGCTGCAAAGAGCGCCAAGGACAAACCATCGGAATTTTGGAACACATTTAAACCATTTCTGCACACGAAAGGCTCTAAATCAACTAGTGACATTGTTCTTCTGGGTAATGGGAATGTTATCAGCAACAGATCCCACATGGCACAGACATTTAACAGTTATTTTGTTAACATTTGCTCCTTGGCTGAAGAAAGTGCCAATAGTCATGATAACCACCCAAGTTTTATATCAATTGCAAATGTTATACAGAATCATAATCACCATTAAGACTCTTTTCGCTTTAACAAAGTCACCAATGTTATCGTCTCTGACATAATTGCATCACTCAAGATATCCAAGTCTCCCCGCTTCGACAACATTAATGCTTACACTCTCAAATTAACTTCTAAAGCATTTACTTCTCCATTGACTGACTTAATATAACTTCTGTATCCGCACGGGAGAGATAACTTTGGCTTGAAAGTCTGGGCAAGTAACGTCTGTATTTGAAAGTGAAGACCAACATTACGAAACTTGAGAAATTTTCGACCCATTCCTGTTCTGTCAGTTTTTGGTGCTGTTTTATTTGCAATTATACAGTTGGTTTGAAAAGCTGCCCATTGATCGCGAATCTGTATTCCGGAGATATCACTGAATGCAACACTGTGTTGATTGATTTATTCGAATACTGGAAGCAGAATCTCGATGATGGACGTCCTGATGGTGTTGTCTCATTGGATCTCAGTAAAGCTTTCGATAGTTTACCTCGTGACATTCTATTAGCCAAACTGAGTGGCTGCAACCTATCCCAAGAAAGTCTTCGTTTGATGGAAAAGTTGATTGTTGGTCGAAGGAAACGTGTAAAAATTCTTGACACTTCCTCTGAATAGCTTCCATTACAAAAAGGGGTCCCTCAGAGGTCTGTTTTACGCCCTTTGTTGTTCAATATTTTTGTGAATGATCTATGTTTCTGTACAACTGAATCTAATATCAACACCTATGCTTGTGACAATCATCTTTACTTCAGCCGTGAATGCCCGAAGACTGTTGAAACTGCTATCAATGACGACTTGGCAGGGTCCGAAATTGCGCCTTCCTGGTCGCCAATGCGACTAAAACTCGAGTACTGGCGAGCAGAATTTCACAGTTGGTCGCGAGTGGGCGACCTACTATTAAGTTCAGAGCCGTTTGCCAACAAGTGTCTTACTTTTTATCCTGCCGATGTTTTTGAAATAAAAATGAAAGGAGTTTCCCGTTAACTACCTCCATAGGTCTTCATAACGTCTCAAGCCGCCACGTTTTTTTGCGGTTTCTCATAAAATACGTATTGCGGGCGAAAAAACTGCGACTCAGTAGAGAGATTTGAGGGCCTGGTGCGAGGAATGTAGTACAGTAATAACATGGCGGCTCGTGTGCGACAGAACGTGAGTGGTGTTTCCGTGGCTGAAATTTTCAACAAATGGGCAGATGGACTTCTTCATTACATTCCAGGTTGGGTACATTTTCTCTCCAAAATGTCCGCTTTCGAAAGCGAAAATAATGCTTGAGACATACACAAGACCGCGCGGTCGTTGCTTTCTAGTCTCCATAAAGAAGTTCAAAACGTGCATTTTCAGGAGAAAATTTTATCCAGTCGCCAGTTGTCGCCCATATAAAAAAGTTAATTTCGGACCCTGCTTGGAAAGATCATTGGTGCAGTTTTCACTGAACTCTTTAAAAGAGAGTCCTAACAAGTTCCAAGTCGAGTCGAGTCTCGGCCTAGCTCCTGGAAGATCAACTATTGACCTGAAATTTAAAGTAACTGGACAAGAATTGCAGCAGATGAGCAGTGTTAAACTTTAAACTTTTGGTTGTTATCATTGATAACAAACTTAATTTTCATGAACACATTGCCAGTTTATCAGTTTTAAACAGATTTAATCTTCATATCCCCTTTGATTCAAAGTTGAAATTATACGACGCTTTCATTCTATCATATCTTAAATACTGCTCTTCCGTTCACTTTCGCCTTGAAAGTGACTCTGATAGCTTGGAAAGCTAAACGAAGGAGCTCTACGAAGTGTTTTTCAAGACTGGTCCAGCAATTATGAAGTATTGTCGAAGAAAGCGAGCAAGACTGCCCTTTACAATCGTCCACTTTTAAATACCGTAACATTAGTCTGTAAAGCTCTTAATAACTTAGCTTCATTTGTATTTTAAGCGCCCGTTTCAATTGCGTGCTTTTGCGTATAATCTGAGAGGAACTCTTATTTTAAAGGCACCTAAATGTAATAAGACTGCCTGTGGTCTTAAGTCAATCAGATTTTTCGGTCCCAAATTATGGAATTCTCTCAAGGATGAAATATGAACCTCGTGTAATTTAAAGACTTTTAGTAATCCTATCAGGAATCACGTATTGCAATTGTCTTAGATTTTTACTTGTTTTATCAGCCATATTATTGTATGATTTAATTCAAGTTAGTCTCTAGGTCCAACTAGCATCCTGTGTGCTAACCTGCGATCAGGCGTACTCTTCTTTAGAGAGGGCGCGAAAAGGTGACATGAAGGATTCGGCTTTTTTCTGCGATTCTATGTCGAAATTCTTTGTTCCTTGATGGTTTGAACAGAGAAACCGCACCAACTGTCAAGCGGGATTTGCAGAAATAATAGTACCTTTGATTCCATGGATAAGTCTGACTTCGCAGACGTTTCAGCTGGAAGTCTATTTGTTTTTGTTTCGCAACAACGTGCAGGTAATTTCCTGGGAAAATCTGGTTGGCTGACATTTAAGCATGACACAAGATAACATCACTTTTGACAGGTAGGCGGGAGATAGCTCGTTGAGAAATTGTATCAGGCCTACCTTTTAGCGCCCTGTCTAAAAGAAAAGTACGCATGATCACAGGTTACCTGTGTGCTATCTTTTACCACGGAGCTGAGTATTATTATTATTATTATTATCCCTTCGTTAAATTCGATTTTGATTTTGTGCCGGACTTCTCCGTATTTCTACTTTCTGGTGTTATGCAGGTGCCATTTTCTTCAGCTGACAGTAGCTACTGTAACAAGCCCTGGAGAACATTTTTTAACGAGACCGGAATTAACCCCGAAGAGATCTGGTTTGGCGTGGTGAGTAATCGCTGAAACCTTTTAAATTCTCGCGCAACAATACCTGTTTTTTATGTTTCATTTCCATTTGCAAGCTGAAAAATTAAATCTCAACAAGTTTTTTATGTTGCTTCATTACTTTGAAACGATGTATACAAAAACGGGTATTGGATAAGGTTTTTGTGATACCCGGAATAATCCAGGTTGGAGCAAGTGGAATGTCCATTCCCTAAAACCAGAATCCCATAAGGGTTGAAACGTGTAACGGCCCCTTGTGTGCTGGGAAACAAGCTTCTGAATATTCGATTTGCTAAGTACCATATTTGGAACAACAAGAGCGAGGGGTTTCCAAATATGGTACTTCGCACTGAAACATTCAACCAATAAGTTCGCACTGAATATTCGGAAGCTGTGAACGCGCGTTACACGTTTCAACCCTTATGGGTTTCTGCTAAAACCTCATCAATTAAATTCATTACAACCGAATGTTACGTTCGTTTCCAAAGTCTGTGTTAATAGACCAGTTCACGCTCTTTAGTGCATCATGGGTAATCAGGGCAAAGTGGCAGGAAATTGAAAGGTTTGTATTGAAATTCAAAGCAAAATAAACTGTTCATGACTCTACTTTATAGACTTTCGCCTTCATAAACCAAGCAAATAAGCTCAATTTCACAACTGAGATGAACTGAACTTGGTATCTATTCTTTGGAATTCCTAAATATTACTTTTTTTGTCTCCATACATTCTCTGTAATTTTGTGCCTTGGGAATTACCGGAAATGTATGGCAGAAGCTTTGTTTAATAAAATAATTTCTACAATAGCCGTACTCTCCAACGTTATTCTGCCGCACCTTTGAGCGCATATCTTCTGTTTTGGAAAATAGAAAAACCCAAAATTGCATGAATACTTTTCATCGTTTTGAACTTCGACACAAACCTTTGAATTTCTCTCCATCTTGCCCTGATTACCCATGTTGCACTCAAGAGCGTGAACTCGTATATTAAGCGCTGGTCAAACCGCTGTTGTTTTTTTAATTCAACATCTTGATTTCAACATATTTGAGCGTTCAGCATCTCAAAATTAATATTGGCGAGCATCGTTGCATTTGTTATTCCCAGTTCTGTTTCCTTTCTAGCCTGAAGATGAACAATGCCTGTGGAATGCTAGGTTGTTCTCTGTTGTTCACTTCTTCGACTTTGCAAACGAGAAAACTTGCAAAGACGATTTGTTGTGGTTGGCTATGGTCACTTACGGCTCTGCTGGATCATCAAATGGGGACTCTGACGTCAACAGGAATTTTATTTCTGACCCAGAAAGATCTCAACACCAAGGACTTAATAGTTGTCTGAAAAGGTAATATTTTGTGATTTAATCACCAAGCTCTCCTTAATCAATATTTTCGTGTGACAATTGATAATCGTTGGCCAGTGGTAAGACTGGCATATGATTTCTTGTTTTCCAGAGATCATAAATTCTGGGCTTCTTTTCATCTTCAAGTCTTTATCATGAAAGTTAACAGTGTGATTTATTTCGTGTCTTCTTGG
>NC_090892.1:70693745-70698745 GCF_036669925.1 Montipora capricornis | reverse complement strand
TTGAACTTGAATGTTTCGTCGAGCAATGTTGCTTAGTGTTTTGCCACTTCCTCAACATTTACATCCAACAATGTTGCATGTGGAATCCAACTGTTTTGGATAGTATGGCCAGGGCTTTAAAACATGTTTGTCCAAAGCTTTAATTCATCACAGTACCAATCAATGCAGAAGCAGTAATCAGTAATCCGAGAAAATTTTGGATATTTGGTTTTGGTTCAATGGGCCATTTCCGAGTTGCTGTTAGTCTCGGTTTCGAAGTGAGTCTTGGTGCTCAAATATTGTAAGGGAAATGAGTTTGATTTCCATAAGAATACGCAACTCATTTACATTTGAATGGTTGTGCACCAGGACTCGTTTTGAAACTGAGACATGCAGCAACTCAGAAATGGGCTATTAGGCCACGGACGTGCTGTGGAAGTGGTATGGTTTCCACTGTTGGCTTCAACTTGTTTTTCTGTTTTTTTTCCTTGTCAGTTTTTCGAAATCGAAGAGAGTGAGCCACTTCCCATGGGTCACTGGGTGATAGCTGAAGCTCCTGGTACGTGATGTACTTGACATTGTTCTATATTGTTTACATTTGTGACAAGAAGAAGCACATGTCGCACACAACAAAACCAAGGCTTATTTGCAACCACATCATCCCATAGTGCGTTCCCAGGAATAAATGCAAACGGGAAAAAGAAAGTTGGCGAATAATTGAATTTGCCATGTGGGGAAGGAGATGGTTAAAAGTAGGCTAGGAACTGGATAGAATAAAGTTGCTTGGCTCCAGAAAATTGACCTTAAATGCTGACTCGATTTTCTGTTTTCTGTTTCTGAGGTCCCATTTCATTCTTTTCTGTTTTTAGCTCGAGCGGATTTGTCTGGCTGTTGGACTGACACACCTCCTATAACATACGAACATGGCGGAGCCGTGTTAACTGTTGCTATTAATCTCAATGGCAAGGTCAGACTTGAAATGTATCAGCCAAGTAACAACCATTTTATATTTTAAGGCAGAAGAGGTGTCTCCATTCGGAGGCAAGAAGATACTCGATTGACATGCCTCCTTGTCTCTTGGCATCTCGGACGCTAGTTGCCTGTACTAGTCCTACCCATTCAACAGGCACCAAATCTTAACTTCGTTTCTGTAAAATGCGCTCAGAATTCGCAAGTCACTGACAACCTTTTTTTAAAAATCTCTTTTTCAGAAAGTGATGGGTGCCAAAGTGAGAAAAATACCCACGTAAGTGACCTTGTCATGAGCCTTGCTTTCCCATGACGTCACGATGACCATAAGGATGTCCTATTGCCACGAATCACGTATCAGACGCCATATTGGAAGAGCGGGGTATAAGCCTGGGCCGGGTGGCCAAGACGGCGGGGTAGGTGGCGGGAAACAGAGGGCATTCCCCACTTGTCCCAGATCTTCCGTTTTTCACCCGTCCAATATGGCGACCGAAATACATATTACCGCCTGCAAGCAGGCTAAACCAAGGGCGGTTATGTTGTGTCCCGAATAAACCCTATGGGAAACTGAAGTGAAAACTAAGAGCAAACTTCGGTGATATGGTTAATTGGACCACGTAAACAACCCCAAAATGAACTTTTCGAGCGCCAGACATTTAATCAAAAGAATGATTATATAGACCATTCGCTGTGTTTTATGTAGTATGGATGGAGAGAGCGCGTCGTAGAACTTCGACTTATCCATGGTGGATGTTAAAATTTTGAGATTAATTATCTTCTTATACCTTACTATGTAATGTTCTTTGCAACTTAACCCCGATATTGATGCTCTCCTACTGATCCTTTTCCTTTTGTAGGCTTGAGATTCTCCTTGTGATTCACTCAGGAGAACATAGTTTACGAGTTGCATGCACTGAGCTGAGTCATTTGGAAAACTACACTCAACCACACGCACCAGGTAAAGACCGAGGCACACTTGGCGACAATTTGCAGCGACAGGTCTCTGCGATAAGTCGCTCTGTGTGAACTACTTGCAAAACAAGTCGCTGCGACACGACGCTTGTTCGATGCACACACAGTTATCTCGTATGAGGAGGAATGTAAGCTAGTTTTCTAATTCAATATGGCGGACTATATGATGCTCTCTGATTGGTTCATTTATATATTGTCGCAGCGATTTGTTGCCGGAGGTGTACACATGGTGCAAGAACGCTGCTTTCGCTAATTTTGTCGCTACAATCAGTCGCACAAATTCAATCTGGTTTGAATTCGTGCAACTGATCGCAGCGACAAAATTCTTCTGCAGCGACAATGATTTTCACAACATTTACCGTGTCACACGACCTTATTTCCTAAATTAAGACTGGTTTTAGTTAAGTGCTAAGTGAGTATTAGCCAATTATAACGGACGCAGAGAATCAAACGAGCTGATTATTCACGTCGCAAAGAAAAATAGTTACAGAACGTGGTATCGCGGGAAAAGGCATGATCTTTGATTGGTTGAGAATAAAGCACGAAACGTTACTAATTTCAGAGTTTTGACACTCCACGAATACGGCTTTGATAGATAGATAGATAGATAGATAGATAGATAGATAGATAGATAGATAGATTTGTTTATTTCCACTTATTGCAGATTCTGAATAACAAATGGGGTCAGTAGTACGTGGTCATGGTCAGTATTATGTGGTTTTTTGCGGCTACATCTTGATGTAAAGAAATTTTGGTGAACTTTATGAAAAATCCAAACATCGTAATTAGATAGTTTTGTGTGTGCAATTGTCAGATTGAGGCGTTCGTATGAACTCTTAGGTGTAGTAATCAGCGAAGACCTCAAATGGAATCATCATATAGATTACCTTGTTACAAAGGCATCTAAGAGACTATGCCTTACGACTTATGAAAAGAGCAGGTGTAAACATATAGGAATTATTGAATGTCTATAGCAGTACTGTTAGTTCTATCCTAGAATATGCAGTCCAAGTTTGGCAAAATATCACTGAGTACTTCTATAATAGCATCAAATCAATTCAAAAAGGGCTTTTAAGATCATTTACCCGGACTGCTCATATGATCAAGCTCTGGTGTTGACTAATGCAAATACTCTATCTGATAGACGAAACGGGTTATGTAAGAAGTTTATGACAGAGATGACGGAGAGTAGAGAACATTCATTGGCATTCCTGGTGCAGTTTGCTTTGTTGGAGGCTATACTTTATAGCCTAAGATCAGGCGCTATGCAGCCTACCAAACCACTCAGTGAAAAGAACTATGAGAAGCCAGGACTTCTTTACCACCAAATACCATATTCTATTAGAATCGAACATTATTAGTTAGTAATATTGAACTGTTATTAGAACTTGTACATTATTATTATTATTATTATTACGTTAGTAGTAGTAGTAGTAGTAGTAGTAGTAGTAGCAGCAGCAGTAACAGCAGTAGCAGCAGCAGCAGCAGCAGCAGCAGCAGTGGTGGTGGTAGTGGTGGTGGTGGTGGTGGTGGTGGTGGTAGTGGTAGTAGTGGTAGTGGTAGTGGTAGTAGTAGTAGTGCTGGTAGTGGTAGTGGTAGTAGTAGTAGGTAGTGGTAGTGGTGGTAGTAGTAGTAGTAGTGGTGGTAGTGGTAGTAGTAGTAGTGGTGGTGGTGGTGGTGGTGGTGGTAGTGGTGGTGGTAGTGGTAGTGGTAGTGGTAGTAACATTGTAATTATCCCTTCCTTGTTGATTCAGTTTATATCCTAACTGCAAGTACCCTGGATTCCAGAGGTTATTTTCTCGCTATGAAAAGAGCGACAAAAGAGGGAGTCGCGAAGCGGCGAGAAAAACCTCTGGTACAGGCTGTTAACCCTTCTAAACATGCCGCCCGAATCACGTTGCGCTTTCCACTTCCAGAGTCACGTTTTGACCCTGGAGATTTCATTGGTCGATCGACAAACCGTTTTTATAAGGATTGCCATTGGTTAAGTCGAGGGGGACGATCAAGCCGGTTTTTCACTGGTGTCATACAAGAAGACTATGAACGTGACAGTAGCGATCGTGAGAAGATAATCACAAATTCATGGCTGGCAGATTGAGGTTAATTTGTCTCTGACGCTGGATGAATGTTTGCTGTCGGGTGGCCTTAAAGGGGCGTAATCGAACAAGCACGCTTAGATTTTGATTGGGAATTTCGCGAAGGTACCGGTGTGAGCTTCTGACATCTTTACACCTCAATGTCTCGAGTCATATTGAAACTGCTCTACGGACTCCACGTAAAGTTCTTTAATTTTTTTCAGTTCTAATTCCAGGACTTGAATGCAATTTTCTTATTTCTCCAATTCACTTTTGCATTTGTAACAAAGAATGGTTGCGTGAAACGCTTCGACAAAAAACTCAGAAACGATTTATTGCACAGACTTGAGAACTGGTGAGGTGATTTATGAATTTGTCTCCTACAACGTTCCAAGTTTTTGGCTTATTTCATTGAACAGTTTCGATTTTATTTTTTTGTTACGTGACAGTGACAACGATTTATTCACTCGACCGTGAGAGTTTCCCAGTAGAGTGACCGGTAAACATTGCACAAATATTTTTATCACGTGGATAAAACCGGTTTGCCCAAGTTGGTTTGCATGGAAGTGAGGTTTTTAACGGCCTGTACCAGAGGTTTTTCTCGCCGCTTCGCGATTCCCTCTTTTGTCGCTCTTTTCATAGCGAGAAAATAACCTCTGGAATCCAGGGTAAACTGCAAGAAGGTGGAATAAACGATTATTATTATTATTGTTATTTAGCAGAGGATTCAACTGAATGCTACATTCTAATCAAGCGTGGAAATTAATATCCCGCTCGGCCAAGAAGTTCTCCTGCTTGGACCCCATGCCAACTGTAATGGTTGTGCAGTGCTTAGATGAGCTGCTACCTGTTATTACGACAATTATCAACATGTCTTTAAAGCGCGGTCACTTTGCCGACAAATGGAAGGAAGCAATAGTCACCCCCCTACTAAAGAAACCCGGGACCGAAATGTTGTTTAAGAATCTCCGTCCTGTCAGCAATTTGGCCTTTATCTCCAAGCTG
>NC_090892.1:70674154-70681745 GCF_036669925.1 Montipora capricornis | reverse complement strand
TCAGTGAAAGTAAAAGGACAAAATAAAACGATTCTTTTATTGCCAGCACAAATCTTAAAGCCCTGGTCAAACTATCGAACAAAATGGATTAAACACTACAACTTTGCGCGGACCCAACATTGATCGACTGTTTGACCGCGCATGTTGGAAGATGTTCGTCCAACATTTTTGTTTGATCAAGTGTTGGGTAGAGTTTGCTTTCGATCAAACATTTCGCCCAACAATTCTGCTCGACGCAACAATGTTGCAGTGGTTTTGCCTATCTTCCAAAAAAGGTTGTGTCCTGCTAGCCAATCACGAATCACTGTTATTTCCAAGCCTAGGCTTTTAGTATCATTTTCAACTAAGATGGCGGACGAGGACCAAAAGGCCGTCGTGGTTGTTGATGAACAACCTGTCAGCTGGACTAATCGGTTCACCACCCATTTTGTTGCTCTGTTTGGAAATGTCTGATTCAATAGTATTTAATTAAAATCTCTAAAAATTGATCGGAGCTTATTCTCATCATCTCCTCAAACGTGGGTGTTTCTTGTAGTGATATAAACTGTACAATGACAGAGGCATACCCTTCTCCGCTCGTTCTGGTAAACTTTACCTGTTTTTTTCCTCGTTTGAATCCGTCATATCCGTCCTCAAACAGCTCCAGTAGCACAAACGCTACTAGCAGTTTTTCGTTTTAATGTTAGCGCCATATTTATAAATTTAGGGCAAACTTGAACTTGAATGTTTCGTCGAGCAATGTTGCTTAGTGTTTTGCCACTTCCTCAACATTTACATCCAACAATGTTGCATGTGGGAATCCAACTGTTTTGGATAGTATGGCCAGGGCTTTAAAACATGTTTGTCCAAAGCTTTAATTCATCACAGTACCAATCAATGCAGAAGCAGTAATCAGTAATCCGAGAAAATTTTGGATATTTGGTTTTGGTTCAATGGGCCATTTCCGAGTTGCTGTTAGTCTCGGTTTCGAAGTGAGTCTTGGTGCTCAAATATTGTAAGGGAAATGAGTTTGATTTCCATAAGAATACGCAACTCATTTACATTTGAATGGTTGTGCACCAGGACTCGTTTTGAAACTGAGACATGCAGCAACTCAGAAATGGGCTATTAGGCCACGGACGTGCTGTGGAAGTGGTATGGTTTCCACTGTTGGCTTCAACTTGTTTTTCTGTTTTTTTTCCTTGTCAGTTTTTCGAAATCGAAGAGAGTGAGCCACTTCCCATGGGTCACTGGGTGATAGCTGAAGCTCCTGGTACGTGATGTACTTGACATTGTTCTATATTGTTTACATTTGTGACAAGAAGAAGCACATGTCGCACACAACAAAACCAAGGCTTATTTGCAACCACATCATCCCATAGTGCGTTCCCAGGAATAAATGCAAACGGGAAAAAGAAAGTTGGCGAATAATTGAATTTGCCATGTGGGGAAGGAGATGGTTAAAAGTAGGCTAGGAACTGGATAGAATAAAGTTGCTTGGCTCCAGAAAATTGACCTTAAATGCTGACTCGATTTTCTGTTTTCTGTTTCTGAGGTCCCATTTCATTCTTTTCTGTTTTTAGCTCGAGCGGATTTGTCTGGCTGTTGGACTGACACACCTCCTATAACATACGAACATGGCGGAGCCGTGTTAACTGTTGCTATTAATCTCAATGGCAAGGTCAGACTTGAAATGTATCAGCCAAGTAACAACCATTTTATATTTTAAGGCAGAAGAGGTGTCTCCATTCGGAGGCAAGAAGATACTCGATTGACATGCCTCCTTGTCTCTTGGCATCTCGGACGCTAGTTGCCTGTACTAGTCCTACCCATTCAACAGGCACCAAATCTTAACTTCGTTTCTGTAAAATGCGCTCAGAATTCGCAAGTCACTGACAACCTTTTTTTAAAAATCTCTTTTTCAGAAAGTGATGGGTGCCAAAGTGAGAAAAATACCCACGTAAGTGACCTTGTCATGAGCCTTGCTTTCCCATGACGTCACGATGACCATAAGGATGTCCTATTGCCACGAATCACGTATCAGACGCCATATTGGAAGAGCGGGGTATAAGCCTGGGCCGGGTGGCCAAGACGGCGGGGTAGGTGGCGGGAAACAGAGGGCATTCCCCACTTGTCCCAGATCTTCCGTTTTTCACCCGTCCAATATGGCGACCGAAATACATATTACCGCCTGCAAGCAGGCTAAACCAAGGGCGGTTATGTTGTGTCCCGAATAAACCCTATGGGAAACTGAAGTGAAAACTAAGAGCAAACTTCGGTGATATGGTTAATTGGACCACGTAAACAACCCCAAAATGAACTTTTCGAGCGCCAGACATTTAATCAAAAGAATGATTATATAGACCATTCGCTGTGTTTTATGTAGTATGGATGGAGAGAGCGCGTCGTAGAACTTCGACTTATCCATGGTGGATGTTAAAATTTTGAGATTAATTATCTTCTTATACCTTACTATGTAATGTTCTTTGCAACTTAACCCCGATATTGATGCTCTCCTACTGATCCTTTTCCTTTTGTAGGCTTGAGATTCTCCTTGTGATTCACTCAGGAGAACATAGTTTACGAGTTGCATGCACTGAGCTGAGTCATTTGGAAAACTACACTCAACCACACGCACCAGGTAAAGACCGAGGCACACTTGGCGACAATTTGCAGCGACAGGTCTCTGCGATAAGTCGCTCTGTGTGAACTACTTGCAAAACAAGTCGCTGCGACACGACGCTTGTTCGATGCACACACAGTTATCTCGTATGAGGAGGAATGTAAGCTAGTTTTCTAATTCAATATGGCGGACTATATGATGCTCTCTGATTGGTTCATTTATATATTGTCGCAGCGATTTGTTGCCGGAGGTGTACACATGGTGCAAGAACGCTGCTTTCGCTAATTTTGTCGCTACAATCAGTCGCACAAATTCAATCTGGTTTGAATTCGTGCAACTGATCGCAGCGACAAAATTCTTCTGCAGCGACAATGATTTTCACAACATTTACCGTGTCACACGACCTTATTTCCTAAATTAAGACTGGTTTTAGTTAAGTGCTAAGTGAGTATTAGCCAATTATAACGGACGCAGAGAATCAAACGAGCTGATTATTCACGTCGCAAAGAAAAATAGTTACAGAACGTGGTATCGCGGGAAAAGGCATGATCTTTGATTGGTTGAGAATAAAGCACGAAACGTTACTAATTTCAGAGTTTTGACACTCCACGAATACGGCTTTGATAGATAGATAGATAGATAGATAGATAGATAGATAGATAGATAGATTTGTTTATTTCCACTTATTGCAGATTCTGAATAACAAATGGGGTCAGTAGTACGTGGTCATGGTCAGTATTATGTGGTTTTTTGCGGCTACATCTTGATGTAAAGAAATTTTGGTGAACTTTATGAAAAATCCAAACATCGTAATTAGATAGTTTTGTGTGTGCAATTGTCAGATTGAGGCGTTCGTATGAACTCTTAGGTGTAGTAATCAGCGAAGACCTCAAATGGAATCATCATATAGATTACCTTGTTACAAAGGCATCTAAGAGACTATGCCTTACGACTTATGAAAAGAGCAGGTGTAAACATATAGGAATTATTGAATGTCTATAGCAGTACTGTTAGTTCTATCCTAGAATATGCAGTCCAAGTTTGGCAAAATATCACTGAGTACTTCTATAATAGCATCAAATCAATTCAAAAAGGGCTTTTAAGATCATTTACCCGGACTGCTCATATGATCAAGCTCTGGTGTTGACTAATGCAAATACTCTATCTGATAGACGAAACGGGTTATGTAAGAAGTTTATGACAGAGATGACGGAGAGTAGAGAACATTCATTGGCATTCCTGGTGCAGTTTGCTTTGTTGGAGGCTATACTTTATAGCCTAAGATCAGGCGCTATGCAGCCTACCAAACCACTCAGTGAAAAGAACTATGAGAAGCCAGGACTTCTTTACCACCAAATACCATATTCTATTAGAATCGAACATTATTAGTTAGTAATATTGAACTGTTATTAGAACTTGTACATTATTATTATTATTATTATTATTAGTAGTAGTAGTAGTAGTAGTAGTAGTAGCAGTAGCAGCAGCAGCAGCAGCAGCAGCAGCAGCAGCAGCAGCAGCAGTGGTGGTGGTGGTGGTGGTGTTGGTGGTGGTGGTGGTGGTGGTGGTGGTGGTAGTGGTAGTAGTGGTAGTGGTAGTGGTAGTAGTAGTAGTGGTGGTGGTGGTAGTGGTAGTAGTAGTGGTAGTGGTAGTGGTGGTAGTAGTAGTAGTAGTAGTGGTGGTAGTGGTAGTAGTAGTAGTGGTGGTGGTGGTAGTGGTGGTGGTAGTGGTAGTGGTAGTGGTAGTAACATTGTAATTATCCCTTCCTTGTTGATTCAGTTTATATCCTAACTGCAAGTACCCTGGATTCCAGAGGTTATTTTCTCGCTATGAAAAGAGCGACAAAAGAGGGAGTCGCGAAGCGGCGAGAAAAACCTCTGGTACAGGCTGTTAACCCTTCTAAACATGCCGCCCGAATCACGTTGCGCTTTCCACTTCCAGAGTCACGTTTTGACCCTGGAGATTTCATTGGTCGATCGACAAACCGTTTTTATAAGGATTGCCATTGGTTAAGTCGAGGGGGACGATCAAGCCGGTTTTTCACTGGTGTCATACAAGAAGACTATGAACGTGACAGTAGCGATCGTGAGAAGATAATCACAAATTCATGGCTGGCAGATTGAGGTTAATTTGTCTCTGACGCTGGATGAATGTTTGCTGTCGGGTGGCCTTAAAGGGGCGTAATCGAACAAGCACGCTTAGATTTTGATTGGGAATTTCGCGAAGGTACCGGTGTGAGCTTCTGACATCTTTACACCTCAATGTCTCGAGTCATATTGAAACTGCTCTACGGACTCCACGTAAAGTTCTTTAATTTTTTTCAGTTCTAATTCCAGGACTTGAATGCAATTTTCTTATTTCTCCAATTCACTTTTGCATTTGTAACAAAGAATGGTTGCGTGAAACGCTTCGACAAAAAACTCAGAAACGATTTATTGCACAGACTTGAGAACTGGTGAGGTGATTTATGAATTTGTCTCCTACAACGTTCCAAGTTTTTGGCTTATTTCATTGAACAGTTTCGATTTTATTTTTTTGTTACGTGACAGTGACAACGATTTATTCACTCGACCGTGAGAGTTTCCCAGTAGAGTGACCGGTAAACATTGCACAAATATTTTTATCACGTGGATAAAACCGGTTTGCCCAAGTTGGTTTGCATGGAAGTGAGGTTTTTAACGGCCTGTACCAGAGGTTTTTCTCGCCGCTTCGCGATTCCCTCTTTTGTCGCTCTTTTCATAGCGAGAAAATAACCTCTGGAATCCAGGGTAAACTGCAAGAAGGTGGAATAAACGATTATTATTATTATTGTTATTTAGCAGAGGATTCAACTGAATGCTACATTCTAATCAAGCGTGGAAATTAATATCCCGCTCGGCCAAGAAGTTCTCCTGCTTGGACCCCATGCCAACTGTAATGGTTGTGCAGTGCTTAGATGAGCTGCTACCTGTTATTACGACAATTATCAACATGTCTTTAAAGCGCGGTCACTTTGCCGACAAATGGAAGGAAGCAATAGTCACCCCCCTACTAAAGAAACCGGGACCGAAATGTTGTTTAAGAATCTCCGTCCTGTCAGCAATTTGGCCTTTATCTCCAAGCTGACAGAGACTGCTGTTGCGGACCAACTGCAGTCTCACATGTCTCGCCATGGCTTGTACCCAGTTCTCCAATCTGCATATAGATGCCATCACAGTTCTGAGACAGCCTTACTAAAGGTCCGTAATGACATCCTTCTTAACATGACTAAGCAACATGTTACTCTTCTTGTGCTGTTAGATCTCAGTGCTGCGTTCGACACAGTGAATCATGAAATTCTACTCGAGAGCATGACGTCGAAGCTTGGTATCGGAGGTACAGTACTATCATGGTTTTGCTCCTACTTATCTGGTCGATCGCAGAGGGTAGCTGTTGATTATAAACTATCGAAGTCATTCCATCTCGACTGTGGCGTTCCGCAAGGGTCCTGTCTTGGCCCGCTGTTATTTAACATCTATTGTAGCAGTTTAATTGATATCGTTGAGGTTCACCTACCTGAATTTCACTCCTACGCAGACGATTCTCAGCTATACCTTTCATTCAGCCCGAGCAACTCTTTGTGTCAAGATGCTGCTGTGAGTGCCATGGAGGCCTGCATTGCTGACATCAAGAAATGGACTCAGCACAATAGTCTTATGTTGAACGACGATAAAACTGACTTTATTATGATCGGAACTCGTCAGCAATTAGCTAAAGTCAATGTAACTAGCATACGAGTGGGAAATCATCTGATAACCAAGTCCAGATCTGTTAGGAATCTGGGTACTTGGTTCAATGATACATTTGATATGTCCCAACATGTGACCAATCTTTGCAGCGCATCATTCTTTCAGTTACACAATATAAGACGCATAAGAAAATATTTAACGCAAGAAGCGGCCGCAACACTGGTGCACTCTTTTGTCACATGCAGAATCGATTACTGCAATAGCTTATTGTATGGTCTACCTGACTACCAGTTATCCAAGCTTCAAAGGGTCCAAAACTCGGCCGCCAGATTAGTTTATGAGGAAAGTAAATTCTGTCACATTACCCCATTATTGATGAAACTTCATTGGCTTCCCATAATCTACAGAATCAGGTTCAAAATAGCACTTTTAACGTACAAGGCAATCAGTGGCTTAGCGCCGTCCTACATAAGTGATCTTATTTCCATTAAGACCGGTGCAAATTACTCTTTGCGATCTGGCAACGAATTACTTTTAAATTTTCCTTTACGTAAGTCTTATTCTACACTTGGTGACCGTTCTTTTAGTATGGCTGCTCCTCATGTTTGGAATTCACTTCCTTCCTTCATTAGGAAAGCCACCTCAATTAACAATTTTAAGAGTCAACTTAAAACTTATCATTTTAAATTAGCATATTTTTAGCTTACAGGAATTAACAATTTTATTGGCACTTTGAATTCATGTAATTAATCTTAAGTTAACTTACAAATGTATTTATGAACATATTCTTAGCTCATATGAAGTGATAAATTTTATTGGTATTTTAATCCATGTTAAGCGCATACGATCATTCTGTCATGAAGCATGCGCTATATAAGTTTTTAAGTTATTATTATTATTATTATTATTATTATTATTATTATTATTATTATTATTATTATTATTATTATTATTATTATTATTATTATTATTATTATTATTAAGCGACACAGGGCGAAAACCGTAACCTGTGAGCCGTGGAGTAAAAAAGAAAAAATAAACTTAAGTTAAAATGCAAAATGCAAAATCTATATATATATCTATGATATACAATCCTAAAAAGCTATGCTGTGTGTATGGTCCTCTTTCTATCTAAAACTCAGACTGCAACCTTGAAAGTCCGGGCGATATTCAACCTGCCCGAGAGCACTGCCCTCTGCATCTTTCGCAGTACGTCTGTGCTTCTGCCTCCCACGAGCTCGCGCATTCGTGACATCCAGCTCACGTGACCACCCCCTGAGGG
>NC_090892.1:70666654-70669154 GCF_036669925.1 Montipora capricornis | reverse complement strand
TTGTTAAATTTATACAGGCAAGAACTAACGATAAAAGAGTCCGACGTTTCGGCGACATCTTGGCGCCATTGTCAAGGGAAACTAAATTAAATATGCGATTTCAAGAGTAAGTATGAGTTCAGAGTCATTAATTTGCATAAGTTAGACAAAGAGCTTAGCGCGATTTGAGTCTGATTGTATATTTAAAGACGGTCGTAATTGTTTAATGAGTAACCTCTCGTTAACGTGACAATCAAACTTGTTCTGGCATTTTTGTCAACACCTTAAAGCAATTGCGAAGGTCATCCGGAACCGTGCCTGCGTGTCTATTACGATGTCGATTACGCATTGACTTGCTTTTATGTCCATCGGCGCGTACGAACAGATGCCCATGGGTGTATCCGACATAACCAGCATCGCACTGGTCACACTTGAATTGATATACAACACATTGTTGGTCAGTGAGCTGAGGCTTTGGTTCGCTTGTCGGGAACTCCTAGGCAATCTTGCGACTCGTAAAAACTGGCTGGACAGTAGTCTGGAGCTTCACACTGAGATCTTTTAACTTTATCTTCACGATATTATCAGACTCTTTGTCGTTAAAGGGTATAACGACCCGAGAACTGTTTTCTGTCGTAGCTTTAGACCGCAAAGAAGACTGGTCATCGACCCTTGAATTTAGGAAGGCTTTAACAGTGGAGTCCACAAGGCGCCTGGGGATACTTCAGTTTAGAGAACACAAACTTCAGTCGCTCGCACTCCTAAGTAAAGTAAGACCATGACGAAGACAGGCGATATGCGCCACGCTTGTACCTATTGCCGATATGACTGTGGTAATGGAGGAGCAGACCACTGTTCATTGGCTTCACGAAGACTTTAGTTTCGATACGGGGCGCTCGGTTTAGTAGTTGATTACCGAGGAAGGGGAGCATTCCATCTTTTTCGACCTCCATAGTGAACTTGATGGCGGAGTGAGCTACACCATCTATCTCTTCCTACAAGGAGCCATTGAATTGGGAAAGCTGGCCCTTGGTGGCCACACCCAAAAGATCGATGAGGTCCTGCTTAAGATCTATAGCTCTCAATAACATCAACAGTAAAAGTCCGAATCCCCCTAAACAGCTTTTGACAGCCATAGTCATATTTTTGAGACAATTTATTCCTCCGTCCCCTTAACCCCCTCTCTGTCCCATTGCCCACCCACCCACCTTGTTTTTTCTTTATTTATACACGCTCACACTGGCTACCCTTAAAAATGGAAGCTTTATGGAAGTTTTCATTCAAAGATTTTGAGCAGGAATCCTCAATGAAATTTCCCTTAATAGGAATTATTTCCACCCGGCAGTCAATGGTAATCTCTGAACTCTTAGTTACTCTTGAAATCGCATATTTAATTAAGTCTTCTTTGACAATGGCGCCAAGATGTCGCCGAAACGTCGGACTCTTTTATCGTTAGTTTTTGCCTTTATATGGTTATCTAAATCGCTGTTGATCATTGTTAAATTTGCCCATGTTAATGAGGACACAATCGTCTGTGGTCCGAAGCGACTGTGAACGACCTGTCAAATGTATTAGGAATTAGAACGCTTGAATTTCCAGGTTCGAATATGTTGTGTTTAAGGTTTTTTGTGAAATTTTTGGTTGTATAAAATTGTCGTCTTATGAGAAGAGGTTCCGATCGCCATTTTTAACCCTTGCCTCTTGCCTGGATATCAGGGCGCGGTTGTTCAATAGCCGATTAACGCTAAATCCCAGATTAAAAGTTAACCAAGGAGTTTATTTCTCTGCTCCCAAATGCTGTTCAACGCTGATATTCGGCAAACCTTTACAATAGAAGATGTCAATCTTGAAATACAAAAATAAGCGAAAGAAAGTTTCACCAAAAAGTTAAAAACATGAAACAAAAGTCTACGGTAATCCTGGATTATGTTAATCGGCTTTCGAACAACTGAGCCCAGATGATTTTGTTGCCGCATTAAAGGGAAAAAAAGAAACCTTTAAAAGCGAATTAATCGTTATCTGGATGGTAATCAGCAAATGTTTGGGCACGAGTAAAAATGAGAATATTTTTATCGTGCTCCTTCCATTTGCGATGTTTCTCTTTTTTCATGGAAAGAGAAACAACCATTTCTCCAGCCACTTGTGAATAACATCTACCCCAAAGGCGTATTAGTGAAGGAAGATAAACTAAGTGATTATTTTAGGATGTGGTGAGGAACTGGTACGCAAGGTTCCCGCAAATAACCGAGAACGCTGATAACCTGATATCTAACGCAGAGGAAGCGGTACTAGCCTTGAAAGAAGGTATGCGAGTTGTCTGAAGATTTGAGGGAAAAATGGGCGGGGTAATGAAATGATAAGCCATGCTTACCTCAAAATTGCGCTTTTTATCTGCTTTTTGCTCTGCTTTTTTACTAGCAGTAATTTGGATCCACGACCGTGATGGATCTATTCTCGATTTTACGTCACAAAGTGCTTTGCAATACAAAACTTCCTTGAAAAACAGGAATACAAAGCAGTT
>NC_090892.1:70651654-70656654 GCF_036669925.1 Montipora capricornis | reverse complement strand
CCTCTATGCTGACAAGAATTTGAAGACTTCAGAAGTGATTGTAAATGCTGAATTAATGAACTTCTGCGATTGGTTGACATCCAACAAGTTATCTCTTAACACTAAAAAATCTAACTTCGTATTCATGATTTCACCCTTGCCAGAAGAAAGCTAGTTATCATCCTAACATTAGCATTTTCGATAAAGAGAAAAATAGATTCGCTAGTCTTGAGTCTAAGGATTATATTAAATATCTTGGCGTCGTGATTGATAAAAAGCTTTCTTGGAAATTTCATATTGATGCTGTTGCCACCAAAATCAGTAAAATTGTCGGCCTAATTGCAAACTTACTCCACTTTGCACCACGGCGTGTTCTCTTAAATATTTATGAGGCGTGAATGCAACCCTATCTTACTTATGGACTTGCTTCCTGGGGTCAGTCGTCGAAGGCTAATTTTAATAAAATTCTAATCCTCCCTTGTTTACAGTCGTCCTCGTGCAATCCCTTTATTTATAGATGGAAATGTCCTTCAACTGACGTTTCTCTCTTAATATGAGTCTGTGTCCAACTTGATGCTTGATGTCAATAATAATAATAATAATAATAATATAATAATAATAATAATAATAATAATAAAACACCTTTAAACATCTTATCCGTCGTCTTCTCATACAACACGAGATCCTCCACCTCTGGAAATTTTTATGTCCATATCTCTAGATTAGGAATACAAAAGCGTTCCTTTTTCCGATTTGTCGTAAAATTGTGGAATGAGATATCTAAGAAGCACGAGACTGGCCCTTATGAAATTGCTGAAGCGCGGCCAGAGGAACTGATTTCTAGCCAGATACTCAGGAGTAGGCCTGGTGTGTGCTGTTAACTTAGATTTTGGATTTCTGAACAAGTTTTTATCATAGAAAATTGGCGACAAAGTTGTGCTTTCATTTCGCTGTAATTCTCGTGTCAAAGAAACGGTATAATAATGTAAATAAGACAATAACGATATTTATATTTGAAGATTACCTGTCTTCTTACTACGAAAGTCAAGCTCTACATCTCTATGCAATAAGCGCATTCAAAATTTCCTCGTATTACTTGATAAAAGCATGTTTTTTTTGTTTTTGTTTTGTTTTTTTTTTCTGAAAAAAGGGTTTTTCTGTTTATACGAAAAATACATTTCTCTCCCGTCCCCTTCCTATGCATGATCTTCGCGGAAATTACATTCTGTCCCTCAATAAACCTGGAACAACCAGTTATGGTCTTAAAAAAAATTGGTTTTATCAACGGAGTTGACGCTGAATCTCTGTACGGTAATATTACGTATTTAGTAGGTATCTGTATATGGTATGTATTTTAGCTGGAAATGTAATGTCTCGAAGATATTAACTCCTGTAGTTATTTGGAAATTTGAGATGAATCTCTGTACGGTGGCCAATTTACATTGTCAACTCCGTTGATAAAACCAAATTTTTGAATACTACTTCCCCACCGACGCAGCACCGCAGTTTCTTTAGAAACTACCCCCTTCAGTTATGGTCTTAGTTCTCTTTTTTCTTACGTATCAGCTAAGTTGCGGAATGCGCTACCTGATTTTATCCGTACCTATGAGTTTACTGGTTTTAAAAGAAAATTCAGGGCCGCATTTTGTACAGCGGCTTTCCTTTTAATGAATATATCTTTAAATATTACGTATTTAGTAGGTATCGGTATATGCTATGTATTTTAGCTGGAAATGTAATGTCTCGAAGATATTAACTCCTGTAGTTATTTGGAAATTTGAGATGAAATATAGCTTATGCTCGTATGTATGTTATCTTTAGCAGGGCGCGTTCGCACACTTTGTAATCTGCGACTCCAGTGCTTACCATATGCAAGATAAAATGACTTTTCCCTTCAATATATAAGCCATCTAATTTTTACGCTATATTGACAAGGGCGGTTTGGAGCTGTGAGTAGGCGTGGGATTTGTCACATATGGTTTAGGGGCCGAAATATCTCTCCCTCAATGCCGTACCGGGAGGCAAGGTCGGTAGCAGAAAGCAGCGAAGGGCCAACTGCGTCCAAAAGCGATCGCACGGGCCGAAATCACGGGATGACTCGGTTTGTACGACGCTCCAGCGCCGGTGTCTGGAGGTACTTCTTTATTCTCTCTTGTTCAAACATTAAATCAGCGCAATCGCAAATTTTCTTGCTCTTCTATACCTAGTCTACCAAAAAAAATTAACGTGCTGGTTTTTTTGTTTTTTTTTTTTTTAACAGCACTTGACATTTCAGTTGATTTTAAAGGCATAAACTTAACGCAAGAACCGTGCATGTCTGGTCTTGTCTCAGACAGAGGCGAGAGATGGTTTCATGCAGACTGGGACGCCTAAAATGCTCTGTTGTAAACATGGCGGTTCACGAGTGAAGTTGTCTCCCTGGCCTTTCTGTGGACTAATTCCAGGACCTACTGACACAATCTGGGCAAGTTTTGAAAGCTAAAACCGTCAATCGATGCGTTATTTTGCTGGTAGGACTGGGTGGCCCGACACTTATGAAAAAACTATGAAATGAGAATCGGGAGTCTCCCTTGTCATGGAATGGCAGAATTAACCAGAATTCTTTTGGGCATGAGCGAGGCAACTTGTACCCCAACGTGTTAGACCTTTACCGACGAAAGCTTACAAAAGAGAAATTGGTGGAATCCTTTTTAAAATATTGATAAACGAAAATGACTATATTGAAACGTCTACAATGGTAAAGAAAGTAGGATTAGTCAAATAGCTCAATTTTTTTTTTCTACGTACTGCTATCTGCTGTTGTTCATATATTCTGTTCTCTCCGTCGTTTGTTTATCTATTCTTTCACTTGTATCGTTCTTAATTCCGGTTTTCTTTGTATTTATAACTCATCCTTAAGGAAACTGTAAGACTGACCCGCCAAGATTAGCTGACGCTACCTGCGGGTCAGTCATATTCTCTAAATTTTTGTATCAATAAAGGAAATGTTGTGGTTAGGGTTACAAGCATTCTTGTCCCCAGATTGCTCTTTTCTTTCAAGTGGTCACTGCCAAGAACACGGACTCTGGCCACAGCCATAAACGAAGCGCAGTCGAGGTAGGGTATAATGTTGTAACCATTGATGGCCGTTATATTTTCAAATTTCTGCGAATGCGCAGAACAGCCGAAAGTCCATGAGTCGCAGAATTCTCCTTTGGCTGTGGCCAGAGTTTGTTTTCTTGGCGCTGACCAAAAGAAAAGCGGACTCTGCATGGGATTGAGAATGGGCTACAAGTTTGTAAAACGAAACGGACGCTTAAACGGGCACTGTCATGAGCTGCGCATGCTCGAGTTTGTTCGCTCTCGAGCCCACAGAAAATTCTAGCCGCCATCATGGATTCACGCGTGAGTCACGTATATTCGCCGGAGTTTCTCCTTTGTCGATCAAGGCCCCCCCCCCCCCCCCCCCAGTGGACACCATTTTGAATTTGTCGATTCAACTTGAAAAAAGTTAACCTAACACTTTTCAAGTTTTCACAAGACGCTAGCGCATGCGCTTCTCGTGACAGTTTCTCTTTAATGCGTGAAGAGTCTCGACAAGTTGCCGAATCGATTGTAGATCTCGCAAGACAAATCGAAAACTCATCCGAAGCCACAGTTTCTATCTCTGAACTTGTTTCTTGAAGGGATGAATTTAACGATGGAGTAAAGATAGAAAATAGACACTTGAAGAGCTTACTACCGGCAAAATGGATGGAAATTGATCCAGCATCAAAACATTTCAGAAAAGGAACTAAACAGAGGCGGCCTTCATTTTAATTACAGTGGTAATCAACAATTTTAAAGAAATTTTCAAAAAAGTTTGGTTTGAAATGGCACGCTCTCCTCGAATGCCGTGCCTGTTCGTCCCACTAAAGCCAATAATGGGGAATCTAGTATTTTGAATCAAAGTGGAGGTGAGATCCCATCACTATTGCCATGATCTCGACGCGGTTTGAAATTGGCTTGTCCAAATTTCAATAAATTAACTACTCTCATTGATGAGCTAAGAATGTTTCTGACGCAAAACAAAATTGATATTTTATCGATTAATGAGACCAAGCTTAATGAAGCTATTACTGACGACGAGATCAACATCCCTGGCTATGACATTGCGGCGACGTGATAGAACGGCAAACGACGGTGGAGGGGTTTGTTTTTACCTGAAAAACTCAATCAATAGGCCATTTCCGAGTTCAAGCCTGCCTCGTCTTCAAAGCGAGTCTAAGTGCAAAGTTTTTGTTATGAAAATTAGTTTTCATTCATATGTAAAGTAGAACTAATTACCATTACAAAAACTTCGCACTTAAACTCGCTTTGAAAAGGAGGCAGACATGAACTCGGAAGTGGCCTATTATACAATACGAAATGATTTAAACGTGGATACTCTTGATAACTTATGTGTTGAAATTTAACAATATAAATCCAAACCATTTGTTGATGTCACGGGGTAAGTAAAGACCACCTGATTCTTCTGTTGGTGTCTTCTCCCTTTTCGAGGATCTCATTGAAAAATTTGATTCAGAAAACATTGAATATTACCTAAGAGACTGTGATATGATTGCCACTCGATATGACAACGATACATGCAAACTTATCAGTATATCACTGATTTATATGGACTTCAGCACCAACTAGGACAACTCAGACGTCTTCGACGTTAATTGATCTAACCTTTACTAATTGTCCAGATAAAGTTTTGTGCTCGGGAGTCTGTCATATCAGTATCAGCGATCATGATGGTTTTTGCGTACAGAAAATTATGCCTAAAAGAAATGACTGGCGCTCACAATACTATAACTTATAGGAACTTTAATCCAATAACTTTTCGGAATGATATCGCATCTCAAAGTTGGAACGATATTACCAACTTGAGTGAGTGAGTGAGTGAGTGAGTGAAGCTATTAGTCTTTCCCCTCGGGGCTTTTCAGGACTAATTTACAATGTTTTTCGGGGGACTTTAGCCAGACTGCTTATTACACAGTTTACAATTTTATTTTAGG
>NC_090892.1:70629154-70641654 GCF_036669925.1 Montipora capricornis | reverse complement strand
GCAGTTTTAATATAGTATTATTACTATGACAGCTTAATAATCGGGTGTATTGCTTGGGGGTAGTTTTAATCTTGTATCCTATTAATTTAATTTCATTACATTCTTATCTGGGCTGGTGGATTGTCCTTGAATAAATACAGATTATCTATCTATCTAATCACGGTAAACGAGAAAAAACTTTTCGAGCTGCTCTCTTAACTTAGCATGTTCCTTACATTGTCGGCCCAACTTAAGTTAAGGCTATCTTAGCAAGGGCCAGCGTAACAAAGCACCGGATCCTGGTGAAGTACCTTATCAGCAATTTAAATATTATAAAAAGCTAAAAAGAGCAAGGCTGGTACAGCGGTGAAGGAATATATTGAAAAAAGACAATGTTTTGAAAGGCAATGCCTTTCTTCATCAGGGCTTTACAAGCAATGACTACGGTTAACAAAGACGTCACAATTTGAATAGTGATATGGCGTGTGATTTGATACAGCCCAAAAGATAAGGATTTTAACGGACGTAACGGATACGGTACAATAATAATAATAATAATAATAATAATAATAATAATAATAATAATAATAATAATAATAAGAAGAAGAAGAAGAAGAAGAAGAAGAAGAAATGATAACTGAAATTATATAACAGTAAAGAAATATAACTTGGGAAAGGATGGATTGCATTTCATCTTTCTTATCAAGACCTAAAGGTTCAAGAGTGTTCGCGATATGTATGAGATATGCTTCTCTTGCTTTGCGTACACTGTCCCGATTGGAATGAATGAGCTCGAGTGAAATAAGTGAAATGTCGTTGGCGGTGTGGTTAGGGTGTGGTTATTAGTAAGGAAGTGTTCTGAAACTGTGGTAGGCTTGGAGACGTTGGTTGTTTTGTCGACTGGTCTGCGGTGCTCGTTAAAACGGTCTTTGAGTCTACCGTTTGGTTTCTCCAATGTATTGTTGAAGGCAACGATTGCACTGGACCATGTAGATGACACTTTTTGATTTGCAGTTGATGTTTAAGCGTGATATGTCTTGTTTCGCCTGTGGCATGGAATGTGCAACTAGTTTTTCCGTCAGTAATATAAGTGCATGTAGAACAGTTATTGCCACATCGGTAAGAAACCCGAGATTGATTTTGTTGCGCGGTGGGATCGTGTAGCCCAGTTGGCACGAACAAGATAGTTTTTGAGGTTGCTACATGTACTACGACGAAAAGCTACACTGAGAGGAATAATTGTGAAGACATTGTGGCAACGAGGCGATGAAGTAAGAGTGTTGAAGTTGTTACGTGCTGGAATAACCAAGAGATGTCCGCGAACAACGCATAAGTAAAAAGAACTCCCGAGTACGATATAAGCAACAAAAGTGTGACAACGAGCAGTTACCATTCTAAAGTATCATTTAATTAGTTTTATACTTTTACAATTACTTCGGTTAAAGATTACGTTAAGCAGTTCGTAAAGCAAAGCAGGCTTACTGTCCTTCATGGCCATACCAGGTATTGATCTTGAGTATTTAACATTGAACTCCAAGTTCCACTGACTAGAGACAACAATGCTTGACTTTTTCTTGATTCACTAGATTCCTTCCACTCACTGGATTTTCTGTGTACACAAACTCTTAGGGAACACTTCATAATAAACTCAGAAATATTTTTCTTCTTCCCTTTTTGGCTATCGATCGTCTCTTTCTTTTCTCCGGATATAGCAAGGTCAAAGGTTATATCTCCACCATAGTTGTCGCAGTCGATTATAGCTTCATCACATTATCGCATCCATCAATCACACTCGGCCACGATGGTAAGCCCTCAGGCAAAAGATTTTTTTCTATTAATTACAAGCCTGCTTTTATACTTTTACTCTAAGCATCTAGAATGTTGTGTTACCATTCATAGTCTATTACAAGGTGTGCTATTTGCGGAAACTGCTGAGTTACATGAAAGATATTTCTGGAATATTACAGATGTAAGACAATTCTAGAAAAGTGTGGAATTGCATGACAGATAAACGAAAAGTAACTCTGATCCTCATTACAAAGTGCTTACGAATACTACTGATAATAGACGAAATGGATCGAAGGGCTGGATTGTAAGTTATAACAAATGTTTTTTGAGTGTGTCGGTAGAAATATCTTCAGTTGTGTGAAAGTGCCTCGTCTCGTTAAATGTTGTGTACTCGTCTTAGTTGCTTGTTTGAGAAAGTGGAGATTTTAACCACGTCCTTGGAGATATCTGAGCTCCAATTTATTTTGTACACTGTAGCGCCTTGTTAATCTTTGCACCATCACAGGTCTTGAAGGATCGCGGACCAAATAACAAAAAAGACCGGATAGTTAATTAGCAGGAGCCCATAAGTGGGAGCTTGCCTCTTCCATACAAGCCCTATCAGTCAACCTTTGAGCGTATCTTTCTGTTTTTAAGAAAGCCCGAGTCTTCAGCTCTGCACGCACTATTTAGAATGGCCAATTAGAATACAATATTGTCAAACGAAGACAAAAATAGCAAAAACAATGATGCAAATTGTACAAAGTGAGAAAGTTGATGAAAACGCGAGTCTCCTGCTGAAGGGTTAGTTTTAAAAATAGAAAGAAACGCGCAAAGGTAAGAATGATTATGGCAGCCTGTATTTCTGATACCGAAGTTTCATCAACGTAATCCCACAACTGTTAGAGGTGAAAAACCTGACAAGTCGAAGATCACAAACGAACAAGAAAAATAATAGCCCAAATTATGGGCATATGTTAACCATGGCATGGAGCAAACCTAAGACGGTGACAAGAGAATCCCTATTCATTTTAATAAAATGTGTTAGTTAAGCAGCATGGTTTTCGTATGCCCAAATTAAGGGCATATGTTAAGCATGGCATTCTTCAAACTTAAGACGGTTTCCTACACGGAGAAGTGGAATAATACAAACAAAATCCACGTGATGGGAAGTAGCTCTTTATTTTTCGTCCAAATTACACATTTATTTTAATAAAAACGTTATTAAAGCAACATGGTTAGAGCGGTTTTCAATTGAGTTTCGAAAGTAATTAGCGAATTACTTTGGTTTTGCATCTACTTCACTCAGTGATTGGTTCAAAGTTTTCGCGCCACTTACTCAACCAACCAGAAGTGAAACCAAAACCAATTGTGGCTCGCGCGTGCACATTTTCCCGCCTTTTGTGTCGACTACGTGTAATTACTTCGAATTTTGATTGGTTTACTGGATTGTCTCCGTCCTTTTTGATTGGTTAAAGTAATTACTATGGTTTTGGTTTTACGACACTCATTTGAAAACCGCTCTATCGTATACCCAAATTATGGGCATATCTTAATTCTACAAAATTGAGACTGGATGGGCATATGTTAACCATGGTACATAATGATGGGAAGGAGCTTTTGACATGGAACTGCCACGGATAAATGGGCTAATATAAAACAAATCCACGAGATGGGAAGATGCTCATTATTTCTCGTCCAAATTGCAAGGTTATTTTAATAAAAAAACGTCATTAAAGAAACATGGTTATCGTGTATCCAAATTATCATAGGGACATATCTTAACCATGGCATTCTAAAAACGTAAGACGGTTTCCTAAACGGGACTGCCACTGAGAAATGGGCTAATATAAAAGAAATCCACTAGATGGGAAGAAGCTCTTTATTCCTCGTCCAAAGGATGATTATAACCTGAGGTTATTTTAATAAAGAACGTTATTAAAGAAACTTAGTTATCGTGTATCCAAATTAAGGCCAATCTTAAACATGGCATTCTACAAAATTAAGAACGGGCATATGTTAACCATTGCACATAATGATGGGAAGAAGCTTTTTATTCCTCGTGCAACTTACACCGTGATTTTAATTTTAAAACGTTAACAATGCAACATGGTTATTGTGTACCCAAATTATGGTCATATATGTTAACAATGGCATTCTAAAAGTTTAAGACGGTCTCCTACACGGAACTGCCACGGAGAAATGGGCTGATATAAAATATATCCACGAGATGGGAAGAAGCTCTGTATTCCTTGTCCAAATTACATGGTTATTTTAAGTTGAAGAGCAACATGGTTATCGTGTATATACCCAAATTATGGGCATAGTTATGTTAACCATGGCATTCCACAAACTTAAGATGGTTTGCTGCAAGGGGAAGTGGGTTATTCAAATAAAACAAATTCGGGAGATAGAAAATTGTCCAGTAAAGTGCGAAGATCATACCTCTTTTTCGGCTATAGCCCGACATTAAATATCTGCATTTTTTTCATTCATTCCTTTCACGGGAACACATGACCCTAACAAATTGGCCTTCTCCCAAGTGTAAGGCTTCGTAGCTTAGCGGGTAAAGCATTTCAGAGGCGTCGCAGAGGTCATGGGGTCAAACCCCATTGAAGTCCTTAATTTTTCAGGCTTCTCTACACAATTGCTAACATTGCAAGGATCCAGACGAGGATCATGGCTCATTTGATTTCATATCCGCAGTTTAATATGTGATTCATTTCAAAAATCATTTCGTTTGTTGATCATTCATCACTGGAACATTTTAAACGGCAAATTACCAGCTCCTAACATCAGTGGCTTCAGAGTTCACTTGGTTAGAGCATCGCATTGGCATATCGCGAGGTCACGGGTTCAAACCCCGTTGAAGTCCTGGGCCCGGTTTCAAAAGCCGATTAACGCTAACCCCAGATTAAAAATTAACCAAGGAGTTTATTTCTCCACTCCCAAATACTGTTCAACGCTGAAATTCGGCAAAGCTTTACATTAGAAGCAGTCAATCTTGAAAAACAAGAATAAGCAAAAGAAACTTTCACCAAAAAATCGAAAACATGAAACAAACGTTTACGCTTATCCTGGATTAAGTATAGTTAATCGGCTTTCGAACAACCTGGCCCTGGATTTTTCAGGCTTCTCTACGTAGTTGCTAAAATTGTGTTCATAACTGAGAGGATCATAGCTTCACTTGATTTTATATCCTCACCGCCGTTCAATAAATGATTCATTTCATGACTTATTTTGTTCGTAGTCTCCTTATAAGTCGGGTGTTGGTTCCGCCATGATTCGTTTCCATTCCGAGCTGCATTTCAGTGCACCTCCTCATCGTGCGTGACTCGTCTTACGGCAGAATGGACATATTGAGGAAATGGCGTTGATGGCGTGACGAGCACATCCCCAGACCCAGGTCCTCGGCGACTGATCTTGTTCTGAGCGGAGAGATGTCTGATCGTACAAGTAGAAAGCATTGGACGGCAATCGTACTAACTTGCCAGAGTAAAGTCAGCGCCCAGTCTCTTCAAAAAGGTAGGCACGATTCAGAGAACTCAATCAATTACAGCTACAGTATGGTGACCGTTGGTCCGCGAAAAAAAAGGATAATCTTGAATATCTTACCTGAATCAAAACGCCACGAACCGAAATTTTCCACGGAGATAGCTTTTTCGTTTCTTGCGATAATATTAAATTGGCAAGTTCCAAACTGAAACATTTCTCTTGTAATTTAAAAAAACAGGTGAACGTAATCACGAATCATGTAAGCGGTAACCGGTCGTTTCGCCTACGGGTCGTTTCGCCTACTGTCTGTTCGTATAATGTCCGTTCGCCTACGTCGAATATGTCAGTTCGCCTACGATTCATATGTAAGCTTTAAAACTGAATTGTTTAAAAGTCCTTGTCGAACCTCACAGAAAAAAACTGTGACGGCTAGCTAAGGCGTTATTTCTGTAAACTTGTGTCTTGAGCGGGGTCCTTTAGCGGCCTATACTAAAGAAAGTGAGACTTTTCATTAACATATCAATAAAGGATAAGGTACGTAAGAAATTAGCTCCTTCCCACTCTACTGGGCGGTTCACTGTTTGTATCGATGTTGCGATTTGTTCTCAGTATTACGAACTTTATGAATTAGTTCGTGCGCTTTCACGTCAATGCAAAATATATTCCCCCGCATTAGCCTCCATTGCAAGCTAGTTCCAGTCCAATACCGAGAATACGAATATTGTCTATTAATCGCCAATGATCAGTTTTAAGGGGCGGGAGTCACGCGGACAACCCAAACGTCCCCGCATGTAATAAGTAAAACTTAATGATTATTAGTATGATTATTAATCTCAAAAAGTTGCTTGCAGTAATTAAATTGCATTTGTGAACTCATTCTATATGTAAGCAATAAATAAGTTTGTACGTAAAAGTGACTGATTAACGAATTTACTCTAAAATGCCGCGAAATGAACACAGACTAGGACTACAATTATAGATTAGCAGCGGATGTCACTTAGAATTAAAAAGAAAAGCGTAGGCGAATCGACTCTAGACATAGGCGAACAGACAGTAGGCGAAACGACCGTAATTCATGTAAGCAGCCCAAAAAAAGACCTGTGAATCCCGATAATTTCTGTACGAACATGAAAATTTATTTATTCTCAATTGTCCTTGATATATCTCAGCTACAGTCATATTGGATGTCGTTGTGAGTATAGAATCTGCTTTTATTTTCAGTTGACCGTCTCCGAACACAAGCTCCAGTCCATTGTATATAAGTCCGTTCATAAACATGTGCAAACAGGATTTTGAAAATATTCAGTTAAAGCAAAGACCTTTTCCATTTATCGAAGGTTTTTTTATCTGCTTTGCGAGATTAAAGTTCTCTGGGGTCATAAGTAGTATAAGTCGCGGACTAGTAACATCTTTCAGGAGCATAACTCTTCCTATAATTTCAGACAGTCCGACTTTTCAGTTCCCAGGTATAACACAGGAACTTATGGCAAACATTCATTGCGCTATTTAGGGGTTTTGCTAAAAGCAGGCCCGCGGCTCAGCGGCCCGCGGCCCACAGCCCGCCACGGCCCAGCGGCCCGGCGGCCCGAAGGCCCAGCGGTCCGCGGCCCACGGTGGCCCGGAGGCCCACACAGTTTTGTTGTCTAGCGACTTGTCTAGCGGTAAATCCACGCGCATGCTCAGATTTGCATCGGGTTTGGGCGTGCAAATGAAAGACGATGAGTTTGAATTCGTTTACCATTTTAATAATCATTTCAATCCTTTTCGATCCCTTCTTTCGTTGCATGTTGCTAAGTGAAAAATGTTGTCATTCTCTGTTGTTTTCGTCTGTTTACAGCAACAAACAGAAACAAGGATTCAAATGATTAAAATGGTAAACAAATTCAAACTCACCGTCGTCCATTTTGCACGCCCAAACCCGATGCAGATCTGTGCATGGGCGTGGATTTACCGCTGGACAGGAAACCCGTGGAAAATGAGGAGTGGGCCTCCGGGCTGCCGGACTGTCACGGGCCGTGGGCCGTGGGCCGTGGGCCGCTGGGCCTTCGGGCCGCCGGGCCATGGTGGGCCGTGGGCCGCAGGCCGCTGGACTGCGGGCCACTGGGCCACGGGCCTGCTTTTAGCAAAACCCGCTACTTAGGACCCACATAATTTATGGAGCAAACTGACAACTGCAGACATATCAGTTACTTCCTTACCCCCCGGGCTTCCTTAGCCAGGTTTAAGAACCGTGTACGTATTAAAGCGTGACCTTACCTCTCTGTTAGATGATGGCTGCAGGGACTTTGCTCATTATAATTCTTAATTGATTTCTTCAATTCTTGTTTCATAGTTTTTTCATATATGTATATATGACCTTGTTCCCGTTGCGTTTTATCTTTATACAAGCCAAGTAAACATGACTATGTAACTTACGGAGCCGCAAAAGTAGAGACTTTCTAGAAAGACAAATTAACACACCTGTCAACAAACTTGAATTCTGCTCAATCACCGATAGTAGGAAAGCCGAAATTTCGTCATGTGAAAGAAGAAATCAAGAAATAATTGGACAGATTTGTTTTTCGTGGTACTTAAGTTAACAAGGAAATATAACATCATGATGAAGTGGAAAAGGGGCGGCCCAAGGATCTCGCGGACCAAGGACACTATACTGTATAGCCTATGGGGGTGCAAAATTGGCTTGAAAACGAACAATTCTGCGTATAAGCGGCACGCAAAAGCAAATAAGTATTTAAACGTAATTTAATAAATGAAAGAAATGTGTATTTGAAGGTTTTTTTTTTTACAAAAACTTTTCATCGATCGAGCCTGTCTTAGGTTCCAGTCCTTCCCCGACAGGTCACGCAAAATTGTGACAAACTGAATTTTCCAAGAGCTTCGCAACATCACATCAATTTTACTCGTTTAGATCATCGGTGACCCCAATTTTTTAAGACATGAATCACTTGCTCTTCTTGCAATTTACAAAATATGATGAAAGGAAAAAAATCACAATGTAAAAAGTTATCTTTTTAAAATATTTTTCTTTCCCTGGGTCCTGAGTTCAGGAAGTGATTACAACAGGTAGCGCTTTGCGAAAACGCTCGTTGAGGGTTAACTCTACTGTTTATGACATCCCCAGTGGCATGCAATTATCCAAAAAAACCTACTCCTATATTTCTATGCACAGAAACATTCACTCTAACATATTATTTTTATGATTTTCAACAGATGAGGAGATGAGACTACATCTCATTATGATGACCTACGGTATCTATCAAAGTTAGGGCATTTTTCCCTTGCCATTTTCTCCGAAACAAAGTCAGTGACCCCCCAATTTTTTTCATTTTTGGAATAAGTAATTTATGACCTACATGTAACTGCAGGCAAAAAATGAAACAAATTTCAATGTGGGAAGATTTTTGTGCAAACGTCCTTAATTCACCTGAGTGTAGCAACTTCTAGCACAAATGACCACATGCTGCTATATCCAGGAATCGCACCTGTTGAACACCGTTGCATGGGTAGTGAGTTGACGTATTAACACGTAGGTGTCAAATGTGAAAGTTTGTTGGGTGGCCACAATAAGGCGTGTTGCACCGTAAATTACGTCATTTGTGCAAATGACGATGATGTGCCTTGTCGTAAATTTGCACCGCATGTCCTATCAGGGGGCTATTTACGTTGTATCTGATTTCCTCAGAAATGATCGATGTGTTTGTTATTTTGACCACAACTTAGCTTCTTAAAGCAAAGAGATTGCACTTACTTACGAGTTACATGTATGATTTAGAGTTTAGCCAAGGACAAACTGTGCTTATTGGAACCATCTCAAGAAGTACTGCTCGTATCCTCAAACTTCTGTTCCATAAGATTGTTTCTTTCCCCACTCTTCTCCTTTGTTTCCAAAGCAACTGTTGAACACACTTCAATAATCTGAGATTACTACTAGTTTAAATGTATAAGTATACTTTTATTTGAAATGCTTCATGGTATATTAACCAGACTTAATTTATTTTTTAATATGATAATTGTTTACACTGTCTTGTATCCTGTAATTTATATGACCCCACAAGTATTTTCTTCATAACCTTATGTGTGAATAAGAGATAGGATGATGATGATGATGATTGAAATGCGTTCCTAAAGAACGATTGCAAGGTGTATGCATGTTATGTCATTGCATTGTTATAGCTGTATGCGAGAATTTCTTGATACCTTGATAATATTGCTTGTAAAACTTATAAGTGAAAAAAGGTTACTTTCATGGATTATTCGTAAGTGGTTAGAGTGTTTGAGCTCTTTCTGGAATGAGAAAGGAGACTTTGCATGGTTTCTCAACAAAGCCCTTCCACTGTCCTTTGATGAAGCTTTAGTATGCTTCATCTTTATAATTGCCTTGCGTGATCTTACATGTAAATAGACCAATTTCGATATATTGAAACTCAGTCCTAAACGAAAGGCATCATCTCGAGGCTCTGGGGAATAAATATAAGGATTTGTATGAGTTTATTCCCCAGAGCCTCGAGATGATGCCTTTTGTTTTGGACTGAATTATAATATATCTAAAGTAGTCAATTGGTTCAATAATACACCTTGGATTTGGTAAAATTTGGATTGAGCAGTAAATCTGTTCCTTTTCTAGAACTTGAAATTCATCAGAGTAAAGGATTCATAAATGAAGAGGTGCTGCTTCTGGCCCTTGAAGATCCCAAAGCTCGTATTGGTAGTGGTGGGGCCACAGTTAATGCTCTTCTTGTGGTTACTGAACATCTCAGTGCAAAAGCTGGCTTTGAAGTAATTATATATCACTTGATCTTACAATTAATTTGTCTTAAATCGAAACGTACATGAGAAATGCAGGTCTTTAAAAGTCATTTCATCTTTATGAATATTTCTTGACTGCTATATATTCTGAATTTGGTGTGATTAAGTATGTACTTTTTTGTGATACAGACATTGACCCTCAGTGTTTTGGATGAAGCAAACATTCTCATCATGCACATGGTAAGTGAGGAATTTTTGTATGACGTGAATTCTGACAGTGTCCAGTTTTACCGGTGTATAATCTAAATAATTTGTGGTCAAAGTTGCCACTGTCAACAGCTGAGGTGTCACGTCTGTATATACCTACATGTGACAATTCTCTTTCCTTTCTCAAAGGGCAGAGACTTTCCATTTAGTTCTTGTGGGAGATGCTTTAACAGTTTACCAGCCAAACACACAGAGAAGTCTAAAGAGCATTTGTGTGATGCTGTTGTCTCCAATTTTGACCTGCTGTTACATATTGTATCAAGCATAGTGAGTATGAAGGACAGAATACACTCGACAAGAAAAAGAAAATTCCGAACACATGCCTCTGCTAACAAGAAACCAGGAGCAATGCGAGGGTTCCTACAAAAAAGAAAGAAATACAGTAATATGAGTTAGGAGTGTAACTACGTAAAACATAAACCAGAAAGACAATATTTAACAATATTATTGACAAGGCTTGCCGAATGTGTGCAACAAGCCAGGAGACAGGACAGGAGAAAGTCCTGAGTACTCGTGTGGCTACATAACATGGGCTTGTTTAAACCGGACGAAAAACGCTTTAACAAAAATTTTCAGTCTTAATATACTTGTACTAATTGGCCCCTTGGGGGATTATGCTCACTAACGAGGTAGTGTAACCTCGGTAAAGAGAATACGACCGAAAAAAAAAAAACTAATTTGCATACATGAAAGAACAATTAACTGTCTGCAACAGTGAGTCTTCCCTCATATTCTGTTTTTCAGGATGTCACTGTCACTGACTGAATTAAGAATGGTTAGTCTGAATGACTGCGGCATGTGTAAAATTGAAATGTTTTAGCGCTAGTCAGACTGATTTTGGTCAAGACAAGTATTTCTGATCCAACTTTTTTGCACTCAATTTTTAGAAAATGAATTATTAACAACCAAGAACATGTGACAGATTTGTTTGTGACAATTAGCAAAGCACAGAGCAAACATCAGCACCTAAACTAGTCAAACCGGTTCTCTACTGCACAATAACTAGACTGTACAATACATGTATAGTTGAATATTTGTGTTTGTTTCGTGTGTTTTCTATACAATAATTAACACAGTTGCATGGATAATAAAAGAACTTATTTTTTGCATTCAATCTTTACTTTTACAAATTTCCTTGAAAGGCTTTATAGTTGGACAGATGCTGGTCCTCCTGTGGGTCTGAACTTCCAAGACCTTCTGTGCTGTAGTTGAGTTGTTGTCCAACTAAATTCACTGAAGGTTGACCAATACTAATAAATTTTAGTGAAATCATAACTATCCAATGCTTTGTTTTGTCAACAGTTATCTCTAAATGCTCCTCCTGGCATTTGGGTCTGCAGTACAGACATGATATTATCTGTATCATCTGACACAAGTATGTGTGATCTTATGTTTTAGTATAACATCAACATGCAGTTTGTTACTCTGGCTGTAAGGCCCAAAATAAAGGTTCAGCTCTGTTTCTGTTCATAAATTAATAGACTCACAGACTGTAGTACCGGGTATATTTTCTTTGGCTCACTATTTTTCTGCATAATGCATAGGATTCATTTTTTCCACTGTGCAGCGGTGGCTCAGTTGGTTGAGTACCGGCTGGTCATGCTGGAGGCTGTGAGTGTGTTTCAGGAAGGACCATGAACACACAGGGTCTTTAAATAGCTGAGGGTAAAGTGTTGCCTTTGTAATGACATTCTGCAAACTTGTGCAGCCCACCAGTATACATTGTACATTATAGTTGACTGTAGTAAACAAAAAATAATGAAAGCATGTGTTTGTGCATGTTGTCGGTAGGTACATGACTAAGTACTTTAATATGTATCATGGGGCATAATATCATACAAAATTGGGTGGAAGACAAGTATCAAGTGGATAATTTATGGGAATTGCTCTTCCATTTTTGAGCTAGAACAGTGGTGCATTAATTATTTTGATTTTAAAATAAATTACATGTATGTATTTCTTTGATCGCTGGCGTAGTTGGACACGAGATTGAGAGACTTTCATGATCAGTTGCCAGCTGGCGACCAGTCTGGAAATTCCAATCCACAACTAGGCTCAACTTTTAGTCGCATTGGTCACAATTTCAGACCCTGTTGTGGTTACCATCCAAGAATGTACCGTAATTCTAAATCTCTCCAAGAAAATTATTTAAAATCATTACCAAATGGAACTTTGATTCTTGATTCAGACACAATTGAACTTGTGGTTAAGAGTGATGGCTTTCTTATTCCTGTGATTTGCTCATT
>NC_090892.1:70616654-70624154 GCF_036669925.1 Montipora capricornis | reverse complement strand
ATGTCATGACCAAAACCAAAATTTCTCTCATCAGTGCATTACAATGTTAATTCTTAGCCATGCAGTACTCTGTATACTTTGCATGCATCAAAGGGTTAAGGCATGCACCAAAGGCATGCAGAGCTTTGGCATACACTGTAACTTGTGAACAGTGACATTTGCTGTTTGACAAACACAGTAAAATGTTTTAATTAAGCTTTTTCCTTATGTTTTAGCTATATTGAACAAGAACTAAAAAAGAGAAAATTGAACTTTAATGGTAAAAGTTTCAAGGCCTCGTGTCAAGCAGTAGCCTACAGTTTGTTGTTTGTGATTACTGGCAAACCGAAGTTTTCACTAATCAATCACCATTTGCCAAAATTAGTTCATTGTAGGAGCAATCTATGTATAGGTAGCGCAATCTCTTGTGTTAGAATCAATCAATTTTAAAATTAAATTGTCATTTTATTACTAATTCATCAAAACATAATAGAAGTAATATAAGTAATAATATAATAATAATTTAATTCATTTGATTACTTAGGGGAAAGTTCAAGACATCTTTTTTAAAGGAACTCACAATGAAAGAAAAACCTGCACTCTTGAAAATGGCAAAGTTCCAGTGGTAAGTATATTAAATTTTGTACTTAATTCTTAACCTGCAATCAGGCATACGTTCTCTAAAGAAAAGAACACCAGCTGATTGCAGGTTGATTCATTTCGTGAGGTGTTTGTTGCACTGAATGTCCTCTATTGGGATTCCCTTTTTTTCCTATATTCATTTTTTTGTGCCACTTTGTTTCATTAGCCTTTAAGACCCACTTGAGTAGTCAGCCCTCAATTTTAGCCAAAAAGCTAATTAAACCTTTAATTTTAAGTTTTTTGAAAATACAAAATGATGTTACTACAAATGTAGATAAGTACATAAACTACCTGTAGAAAGCAAAGCTCATCAGGTGCTGTTAGAAATACAGGTTTTTTTAAAGTAATTAAATTCATCACACCCTGTTAAATTAATTAGTTAATTTTGTAGAAATTCATTATGGCTAGACGAAGATAATTATTGTAATTGTCTAATGAAACCACGAGTGCAGTATAAAGTTAATGTAAAATTAGTTTAAATATACGCATGATTCCTTTCATTTATTTACTAAGGTATCTTAAAATTACTTTACTTCTGGAAGGCAAATGGTATTTCTAGGTATCTATAGTCATTTATCTTCTTTGATTGTTTTTACATTTGCGTTGGTTGCTGCATTTGGCTGAAGACAGTTTTGTTGGCTAACCACATTAGTTTTTGGTTACTTGACAGGTTGGTGGTGTCGTTTATGTCAGTATAAAAGCAGCAAAGCGAATTCTGAATCTTCATGTTTTTCCTACTCTTGATGCTTGTACGTATTACGGACTCGACAATGGCGCAGACCCTATCCAGGTGAAGTGTCAAGATCATCTTTGTTTTGGTAATCCTGTTCTATGTGTGCTCATTAGTATATTTTCTTTGCAAAATTTGTTCTGGTGCAAGAACAATCCATTTGAAACTTGATTTCCCCCCATGAGATCTCAGACTCACTGAATAGTTTAACCACTCTTATTAGTCAAAAAAAGTGTGCACTGTTTGATTTTGAGAAAAAAAAATCCTCCTTTTCTATCCAGAGCAAATATATGAATGTTGCATCAGTGATTGCAGTTACCAATTGCAAAATCTTTTGAGGATCAAATTCATGAAAGGAATACCACCCATTATGCATTTTTTTCCTTTATTGGTGCAGTTGTCATTGTTCTTCGACATTCTTCTTTGTTTGGCTGAAGATGTAACTGAGTCAGCCTTTGTCAATGGTGAGAGAAGTGGTTCGTATGGATGCAGCACCAGGATGGCAACAAAGTGCAGCTCAAAAAAGGAAATGATGATGATGGAAGCTGCAAGAAACTGTTTGTGGAAAGTACTCAGAGGGATCACTCTAAGAGGAGGTACAACCAGCACCTGGAGCAGTAAATTTAAAGCAGTTTGGTCAAGTGAACCTGATTTAAGGACGGTGCCTACTATTGTCATTGCGCATACGTTCTGCGCATCTCCAGATACTCAGATTTCCTATCGCCAATGCTTACTAATACAGGGATATTTTTCTGCAGTTTAAAACTATCCGGAGAAAGTAGATCTTAGTAAGTACCCTTGGTATCCAAAAAGAAAATTGGGGGTAACCATGCATTTTTGAGAGATACTTAAGCTTCAATTTGAGAAAGAACGCCATACATTGCTTTGTATTTTAAAGCTTTTGACAAATATTATTCATCAATTGTCTTTGAAAAATGCGTGGTTACCCCGAATTTTCTTTTTGGATTTCAATAACACTTGTTAAGATCTACATTTCCTGCATAATCACACACGCAAAAATATCTTTAATTAGTAGGCACCGTCCTTAAGATACCATGTAAACTACTTTCAAGTATGATGAAAACTTTTGTAAAAAACTGGTCTTAAACTCTCTTTTTGTAAAGTTTGATTATATACCTTTTCAAATGTTGTAAAAATACTGTTCTCAACAAAATGTTTGAAGTGACGGGGACATTGTTTCATTGGTGGTCACATGACTTTTCTTTAGGAATTTTCTTATTTCTACTTTGCAGTTGTGATTGAGAATGGGGAATTTGACTATATGCATCCAAATGCAAAATGCTACAGACGACAAATGCTCTCAACCATTGAGAAGTTTGTTGATGTTCCATTTAACTTTAATGGCCGTACCCATATTTCTTTTGTCAAGGTAAAGGACATTGATTTTTATCGTAGCCCTACAGAGAGATTTTTCCCAATTCTTGCTAAGCAAAAATTGTGTTTTCTCGCTGCTGAAATTGTAGGAAATGTCTGATGAATAGGTCATAGAAAGCAATATGCCGGTAGTGTATATGAAAATAATTATGCTTCTTCATAAGGTACAAAATTAACCGTCATTAGTGTATATACAGTTTACAGTGATCAAACACCTCCGAGCTGACAGCAGGAAACAAGCAAGCCTTGCAAACAATGACCAACAATTTTAATCAACAACTAAAACTGAAATTACATGCACAGTAATCTCTTTCACAACATTTTCCGTTTGACTGATAATCCTTACACCCTCTCTCTTCAGTTTAGAACAAAAACAAAAATTTTCCCAATTATAAAGTGAAGCTACAGAGTAGTAAATTCGCTTAACGTACTCGACTGCAATTTCACAGTCAAATAAAGCAGCTCACGACTGGACATCTATTTCACACAAAAAAACTATAAATGTGATTGTTGAAATATGCCAGAATCTCTGTCAAGTTCGTTTTTTAGTGAGTTTTGCAAAATATATGCGAGGGAGCGAGGCAAGGGAAACCTTAGCTGAAAGCCAACCAGGAACCACGAACCCCTATTATTATACATTGGTGTCACAAGCTCGATTTTGATTGGCTATAAGCACGCAGCTAATTCTTGCTTGCTCTGTTTCTCTTACGTCATACCTACAGACAATAGATGTTATATATGTAGAATTGACGTCATACCTACAGACAATAGTTTTATGCATGCAGAAGTGACGTCACCTACGTAACACCTACGTAACACACTAACCAGCAGTTCGATCAGTTTTGTCATGGCGGAGCTCAGCTCAGGAATATGCATAATAAAACAATTATTGAATTCGGTTTTCGCATGTTAGAGATAATTATCAAGGCCTCAGTTTGTGTTATCCGCCTCAGCCTTCGGCTTCGGCAGATAACACAAACTTTGGCCTTGATAATTATCGCTAACATGCTCAACCTCATCCAATAATTGTTGATTGTATTCTATTTCGCTGCACTCAGCCGAATAGAAAACATTTCCCATATAAACACTAGAGACAATACGAGGGAGCCGAAAAGCCATCTGACCAGGCGCGTTTATTACAAAACTTACAATATGGGGGTCTATGTAAGAACAAATTCAATTGGCCAAAAGGACTCTTATTATACAATGTAGTAAATTAACGAAAAAAAGAATACAGCGCGGTTAAGCTGGATACGCAGAACCAGTAAAAAACTCCTATTAAAAAAAACAAACTGGAAACATATTCTCCAAAACCAATGCAAAATCACCAAAAACGGCCACTGGAGTTTAGAGGTCGCAAAAAATGTAAACAACACCAAAGTAGATTATACCTGCCAACGTTTTCTGAGATATAGGCGTGAGATTTTTATCCTGGGAGTGCTGGGATTTTTGAAGACGACACGATCATTTCCGAAGACGTCCGAAGTCTTCCGAAGAAGTCCGAAGTCTTCCGAAGACGTATAAACGCGTATAAACGCGAGCTCGCTCGCAGTGCTTTTCACTTCAAAAATCAGAGATCGCGAGGAAAGTATTGTCATTTATTCATTTTACACATGGTTTTCGTTCTTTACATGGGTCTGAGTTAACATATTTTTGGAAATTGTGTCTAGCAAGACGGCAACAACTCACATTTTTCAATCAGGCGTGAGAAATTGGCCCGCAAGCGTGAGCCGGCGTGAGATCGAAGTTTTCAACCCGCAGGCGTGAGAGTTGGCAGGTATAAGAAATGAAAACTTCCTCCGAGTAAACAAACGTAGATGGGTGATTGGTGTGAAGTGAATGTGACAGGCCAAATGCTAAGCAAAGCAACCCAACCTTGTGTTCTTTTTTGTGGAAACTTACTTTTTAATCTTGTAATTCCAGTCTACAAGCGACAAAGTTCTAATTTCGAGCTGGTGCAAACTAAAATGAAATACAATATGACAGCTTTACTTGACAAAATGATCTATGATCGGTGGCAAAGGTCTTACTAACACCCACACACCTTAAATTGTGCTCTTTACTTGTGCATATTCCTTTGTTGATAATAACCATTTTCATATTTTAACTTTTCACGTCAACAGAACAGTGAGGGAAAACTTCCAGAAGTTGCTTCTTCTGTTGTATTGGTGAATACCATAATTGAAGGCGGCGTAACTATTGGCAACGACTCTGTTGTATCAAACTGTCATTTCCAGGTACTTACATTTGGTTTGTGTTATAAGCCATCAAAGATAGCTTATACATGTACCTTTGCAGGCATTCTTGTCTGGAACATTGTCAATAGCCCATTTCCGAGTTCTGGCCTGCCTCATCTTCAAAGCGAGTTTAAGTGCAAAGTTTTTGTTATGAAAATTGTTTTTCATTCATATGTAAAGTAGAACTAATTACCATTACAAAAACTTCGCACTTAGACTCGCTTTGAAGAGGAGGCAGACTAGAACTCGGAAATGGCCCATTCTTTTTTAGAGGTTCCTTCCGAATACTTGGTACATATATTCATTACTTTCACAAATATTTATAATTTAGCTACCATACTGAAATCAAGTTAACAAAGAAACGACACTTGTAAGATTAAAAGACTGGAGATTGTACAGTTGTCCCTGTTAGAGATTGAAAGAAAAAGAAGACTTGTACGATTACACATGCTCAGGAAAATCGTTGCCCATATCGTTTGTTTGTGAAAATTGTTTATATTTTAAATTACAGGGAAATGTCAATATTGGATCAGGATGTGTCTTAGCCGGAATTGCCCCTCTTGATTTTAAGGTCAGAACAAGCTGGCAAAGCTGGTATTTTTTATTGTCTGTTGTTTGGGCAGTTTTGATTTCTAATAAACTAGGCAAAGATTATTACTTTTGCATTTAACCTTGATTTTACGGCTTTTGTTTTTCACAGGGTCTGGATTCTGGGACAACTCTCACAAATGATCTGTGTATACTTGGTTTTAATGTCTCTCTTCCAGGCCTTGGAGGAAAGTCGCAGCGTGTATTGGTGGTGTTTGGTATTAATGATGAACTGCAGGTAAAGCTGTGAAATTTTAAATGTCAAACCTTTATCATCTTTCATTCTTGAGCCTCACTGGTATATGTAAGTTCCTTGAAAGCGCGTGTGGAAAAGCAAAAAGGTTGCAAGAGATGCTTTCCCGGCTAATGGTCGCGCGCGCAAATCCGAAAAATCCACAATGATCAGGTTGCATTTATCATTAGGGTTAATATTTGTGCAGGTGAAACGCAAATATTTGATCATATTTGTCTTTGTAGATTGCTTCCTCGTCCCCATTGAGCACTTACTGCAACCATCCGTGGGAATTGTTCTTTGAAAAGACCGCAGCCAGTCCCGAAGAAATCTGGATAGGAGTGGTATTTATTTGTTTGCTCTGCTCTTAATTATGGCCATTCTCAGTTGATTTACGACAAGGCAAACAAAATGAAAAACAAATGGTGAACCCCACCGCATTGTGATTGCCCTCATTCATTTTTTTCTTGAACGTGGGTTTCTGATGCAAGTGGTTGTTGTTTTATCTGTAGCCCGAAGATCATAGAAGCCTTTGGAATGCGAGGCTGTTTTCTGTAGCTCATCCTTTTCATGAAGATACTGGTAAGAATGACATCCTGTACCTGGCCAACACTGGAGTGTCAGAGATCTCAAATCAGGAAAAGCTCACCAGGTCTCTATGATAAGTCACTCTGAAGTTCTCATTCTCATCGGCTCCTGGTCCTTTTAAAGACACAACCTTGTTTAAGTTAACAATTCATTTTAAAGCACTAATGTCTGATTCAGAAGTCATTGAAGGTTTGTGAATCATCACGAATAATAATAATCCAAGATCTTGTAAACTCACCATCGGTGCGGAACATTTGCCATATCCCACTAGTCCACAAAAACTATTTGTTTTCGGATTTGAGTTGCACTATATACCGTATTCGTAAATGGCAGCCAATAAATTATTCTTTTGTCTTTGTGCTAAATCATCCTCACTAGCCTCACTTTGGGCATGACTATTCCGGGGTTGAGGGGTCAAGGGGGTGGGGGAAGGGAGTGAAGGGTACAATAGCTGAAACAATCCAAACCTTTACAAAAATGCTAACCTTAGACCTAAGGTCGTGGGTTCAATTCCCACCCTGGTCAGAGATTTTCTCTGTCCTTGTGTGGGCCCATTTCCATCTGTAGGGCTAACGTTCACATGGTTCATATGGGGTAGAAACGTAGCACTTCACATTACACTCTAATCAGTTAAGTCTGTTCAAATATAAGTGCTACACGGCCAACGTTTGCAAAAACGTAATCCTTCCTAAACAATATGCTTAAATTAATGTTTATGTCTAAGGTTAGCATTTTTGTAAAGGTTTGGGTTGTTTCAGTTTTCACCTCTTCACCACTCAGCCCCGAAATAGTCATGCCACTCACTTTGGAGAAAAAGTTCTTTTGAATTTTGTCTGTGCAAACGAGGCTAGTGAGGATGATTAGCATAAAGACGAAGGAATAATTTCCTGACGGCCATTTATGAAGACGGTCTACAGGAGGAAGAAACAGAGTCCAAGGTGAACCTTTGGTAAAACTAAGCTACTACTGAGTGAACTGACCAGAAAATACCCTAAATTCGATGATCATGATAACCATGATTCGTTATTTGTGTTGTTCATGCATGCCTTGGGGGTTTTATGCCTCGTGATGTCGTTTGGAATGATGAAGTTGTACTGCACGCTGTCCAA